>NW_021963787.1:0-53260 GCF_901765095.1 Microcaecilia unicolor | reverse complement strand
ATCTGCAACATTTAAATAAAGCCAGATAGATATTTGCTAGAGTATTTCCCAAAGGATTAGGATGTAGGCCCAGTGGGCCTACATCCTAATCCTTTGGGAAATACTCTAGCAAGATATTATCTGGCACCTATTTGTCGTGTTCAAGTCCCACACAAAGTGCAAATGCCAGTGAGTGGGCAAGTTAGAGTGAGTAATTTAAAATGTAGTAGTGGGATTCCTCTGAAAGCATTCTGTGCAACAATGCCATGCTTTATGTTATACAAAGTTTTAATCCCATTATGCTAGTTCTACATCAGTGGTCTATTGCTTCCTCTTTTATGCTAAAACCTTTTGTGGCAGGTTCACTAATCTTCAGGGGTGTAAACATTTCTTTATGACTATATGAACTTGGGGCTATTCATTAAAGCTTTGATGAGGTGCTTTCACACACAATCCAGTTTGTGTCTTCATATCAAAACACCTCTGTCCCCATATCTTGACATAAGACAAATGAGCAAATCTGTGTGCCAACCAATTCGAGCCACTATTCAATAAGTGTCCAAACCTATGCAAGTGCCAGTGTAATGGCAATTAAACACATGGCTTATGTAAGTTGGTCATTTCATGTTATGATGCCTTGTTTTCGTGGAAGCTTGTATTACCAGCATAGTGTTATTATTCCCTCTTGATGAGATCCAAGGTTCTGCTCTTTAAAGAACTGCAGAGACATCTAGTGGTTCTATTAATATATGGTTTATGGGTTTTTTCTAATTTTAATATACCGCCTTTCGAGATAATGTCAAGGCAGTTTACAATAAAAGCAGTCAGCAGTGGAAAGGAACTACAACATTAATGTAGAAACGTAGAAGCATAAAGAGGATATAAGAAAGACAGACAGAGGTGGAGGCACTGCTGAATCAGGGAGTCGATATTTGAGGAAGAATGAACAATGGAGTTAGGACCCATAGACATTTGAAAACAGGGGGGGGGGGGGGGGGTTCAAACCAGTTTTGAATTTTGGAAAAGATATTTCTAAGTGAAGGTGTTTTGCTAATGATTCCAGAGGGATGGCATATGGTGAAAAAATGTAGATAACCAGGTGGAATCCAAGTGAGCAGAAGACAAAGGGGTAGGTGAAGGCGGTGGTCTTCCAAAGAGCGGAGAATATGAGAGGAAATATAGGGAACGATATGTGAGGAAAGATATACAGGAATATTAGAATGTAGAGTCTTTCCCTTATGTGTAGCACTTTAAATATTATCTTATAGGCGACTGGTAACCATAATGCTGCTTCAGAAGCAGGGAAATGTGGTCAAAATGGGTAGCCTGACACAGGATCCTTATTGCTAAATTTTGTATTGATTGAAGTCCGTTTAGAAGTGACTGCGAGATCCCAGCATATACAACGTTACAGTAATCAAATTTTGAAATCACTAAAGCAAGCAGGACTGCAATTTGGGATGACTGGTCCAGGAATGGATGAGTGGCATGGAATGGTCTAAGTGGCATAGAAGCTGATTTCACTTGTAAATTTCCCCACAGCTTCCTGAACAAAGGACTGGTTGTCTTACCATTGATTGACAGTGGTAGGAAGAAGCAGCCTCTTCAAGGGAAACCGTGATTGTATAAAACCCTAACCTAGTTTCAAATCCCTTGTCTTTGGCTTTGTTTCGCTGGCACTCATACCATACAGCAGCCTTTGACCTCTCTACAAACTATTAAAATTGACTAAAGTAACCTGCCTACATGCTCACCCATCAAAATTGGGGTTACATTCTATTTTCATTCTGCACACTGTTTCACCATTTATCATTATGAAGATATGTTAAATTCTGTTCCGATACACTGAAATGTTAGGTGTACAATGTATGATCATTAAGACCATTTGGGAGTTACCATCTATATGCTTAGAGAAGAGGTTATGACCTGAAAGCATCAAAGTTGTTATTCCCCGTATTTGTTTTATTCCAGATGACTTTGAAGTCAAATCCTTGTAGAACAGCAGTTGATGTCCAGTTTTGTGAAAGGAAGGAAACCTGCTGATGGCTAGGAGGAGAAAGGTGTTGGAATAATATATTGTATTTTACATGCATTGCCTGTCACCAATTTTTTCTCTGTGATTACTCTGTGACCTCTGATGTGAATTTCCTAGAGAGGTCACACCCATGCAACTTCCTGTGGGGGTTAGACACAGCACATGGAGCTCATGATCTCTCCTAAGCTGAGAGAATCTATGGTGGTGTGAGCATCCATTACCATCTAAGCACATGGAAAGAGCTGATAATCCAAATGTATAGTATTATGTATATATAAGCCTGTCTGAATATAATCTAACTACAAACTGTGAGTAAACAGATGTTTTGTTACTTCAACTTTAAAGTGACTCAGCAGTGAATTATTCTGGGGTGTATGAGAGAGATGAAGAAAAGAAATTAACATTTCTAAAGCTGAAGCTGTGTGTACTAAAATCTGCTAATTATTTACTACAAATAATCCAACAAAAGGGTTATGGGCCCAGGGCCAGGAATTGAAAAGAAGAGAAATATTACCAGGCAGTAAAAAAGCCACATTTTTTCTCTTAAGTTTTAAAAGAAAGATTCAGTCTGTCTCTCTCTCTCCCCCCACACACCAAACAGAAGGCTAAGAAAATGGCTGAGGGAGGAAATTCACCATTTTTCCACTCTCTCAAGGTGCCTAAATTAACTGAATTTAATTATCAGCAGTGGGAACTAAGATTCATATGTCTCCTTCAAGCAAAGAAATTAAATATATGCTTAGACCAAAACAGAACAGCTGAAAATATGGCTGAATGGGACAATGCAAACTATTATGTGAAGTGCATGTTTTTGGAAGCTCTCTCAGAGAAACAAGCCATATTGCTGGAAGAAAAAGATACAGCAAATGAAATGTTATATAAACTGAGAACTATGTATGCAACTACATATGCAAAACAGCAACCATTTGGTTAGCAGAGTTGAATGAAACCAAATTAAGGGATAAAAGTAAGTGTAATGATCACATTATGCATCTTATGTCTTCATTTCAAAAGTTAGAACTTTCTGGAATTCCCATGTGTGATGCATTGAAAAGAGCATTTCTTTTTACCCTCACTATCAAAGAAGTTTGATGTTTTTAGGTTTGTAAATGAAGCCATTGAAGGGCAATCTTTTGAACAGGCAGCATCAAAACTGAGGCAGGAATGCATAATTAATGATTCTGAGGAGAAGTGTTCTCAAAGTCAGTCAGAGAGAAATGAAACAAATTTCTTGGCAAAGAACAGAGGAAGGCGGAGCTATGGGAAAACTCCACCCAAGGGCAAGCTGATTTGCTATTCATGTGGAAAGGAGGGACATGTATCTAAATGGTGTAAGGAAACACAAAACACCCCCTCTAGCTCACCTAAGCCAATGGAACAAAAGAATTCTCCAACCAGGAAATGTATGAAGGACAATAATAAACATAAGAGCTTCTAATGGCAGAAAAATCTTTGACTATGGTAAATAATAATTCAAATGAAAGTACTTGGATTTTGGATTCGGGGAGCACATGCCATTTAACCAATTGTAAGGATTTCTTTCAGGAAATGTGTCCAGAAGAAGGTATTCTTAATACTGCAAACGCAGGGACTGCTAAGATCCAAGCAAAAGGCATTGGATTCCTAAAATGCAAAGTGTCTAATGAAGTTAAAGAAATTCCTGTAAGTGATGTCTTGTATATTCCCCAAGCAGTTTGCAATATGCTTAGTGTATCTACATTAGATAAGAAGGGATTTGTGATTCATTTTGAAAACAGTAAGTGCACAATCTCTAAAAATGATGAAGTGTATGCTGAAGCTTTTATGCATAATGATATTTATAAACTGAGCATTTCAGGTGAAGCCTCACATCTGGCGCAAGTAAGGAAGAATGATGGTAAATGTAGTCTGGAAATCTGGCATCGCCGCCTGGGACATCGTGATTTTAAGGTGATCCAGGATCTTCACAGTGGGCAACTAGCCACTGGCATTCAGATAAGTGCAGATACTGGTAAAATGGAGAAATACATAGACTGTGTTACTCAAAAAGGTGTGAGACCCTCATTTCCTGCATACACAGGAAATAGGAGTAATAAAGTGCTGGACTTAATACACAGTGACTTATGTGGACCGTTTAATATCCCATCATTGGGAAATAACAGATTTGTGCTAATATTCTTGGATGATTTCTCTAGATACTGTGTGGCCTATTTGCTGAAAGAAAAAAGTCAAGTCACAGACATGCTGAAGAAATACGTAGCCATGGTGAGCAATAAATTGAAAGAAAACCAAAGGTTCTTCAGACCGACAATGGTGGTGAGTTCACTTCACAAAGCATGCGCACATTTCTAGAACAAGAAGGCATTCAGCATATCACAACAGTAGCTTATACACCAGAGCAAAATTCTGTTGCAGAGAGAAAATTAGGTCACTTGTGGAAATGACCAGATGTATGCTGTCAGATAGCAATCTCCCTAAAAGACTATGGGGGGAAGCCATTCTCACAGCAGTGTACCTACAAAACAGAATGCCAACTAAAGGGCCGCGGACGCACACCACATAGACATGGCAAGGTAGGAAGCCAAACCTGTCACACATAAGAACATTTGGAAGTACAGCATATGCTCAGTGACCAAAGCAAGAAGGCATAAGCTTGATTCCCACAACAGAAAGGGGGCATTTTAGTTGCTATGCTCCAGACCAAAGGATATAGAATTTGAAATCTGAAACTGGCATTGTTGGCATAAGACATGTTACATATTTTGATGAAAACAAAAGGGTTGATAAAGGCTGGATTATCCCAGATGAGCCTTATCATCCAGAATATGAAACTAGAACCATAATAGACATGCCAGTGTATAGATAGTGGTGGAAATAAGTATTTGATCCCTTGCTGATTTTGTAAGTGTGCCCACTGACAAAGACATGAGCAGCCCATAATTGAAGGGTAAGGTTATTGGTAACAGTGAGAGATAGCACAATCACAAATTAAATCCGTAAAATCACATGTGGAAAGTATATGAATTTAATTGCATTCTGGCAGAGGGAATAAGTATTTGATCCCTCACCAACCAGTAAGAGATCTGCCCCTACAGACAGTAGATGCTCCAAATCAACATCGTTACCTGCATGACAGACAGCTGTCGGCAAGGGTCACCTGTATGAAAGACAACCTGTCCACAGACTCAGTGAATCAGTCAGACTCTAACCTCTACAAAATGGCCAAGAGCAAGGAGCTGTCTAAGGATGTCAGGGACAAGATCATACACCTGCACAAGGCTGGAATGGGCTACAAAACCATCAGTAAGACGCTTGGCGAGAAGGAGACAACTGTTGGTGCCATAGTAAGAAAATGGAAGAAGTACAAAATGACTGTCAATCGACAAAGATCTGGGGCTCCACGCAAATCTCACCTCGTGGGGTATCCTTGATCATGAGGAGGTTGAAATCAGCCTAACAACTACAAGGGGGGAACTTGTCAATGATCTCAAGGCAGCTGGGACCACTGTCACCACGAAAACCATTGGTAACACATTACGAATAACGGATTGCAATCCTGCAGTGCCCGCAAGGTCCCCCTGCTCCGGAATGGCACATGTGACGGCCCGTCTGAAGTTTGCCAGTGAACACCTGGATGATTGCCGAGAGTGATTGGGAGAAGGTGCTGTGGTCAGATGAGACAAAATTGAGCTCTTTGGCATGAACTCAACTCGCTGTGTTTGGAGGAAGAGAAATGCTGCCTATGACCCAAAGAAACACCGTCCCCACTGTCAAGCATGGAGGTGGAAATGTTATGTTTTGGGGGTGTTTCTCTGCTAAGGGCACAGGACTACTTCACCGCATCAATGGGAGAATGGATGGGGCCATGTACCGTACCATTCTGAGTGACAACCTCCTTCCCTCCGTCAGGACCTTAAAAATAGGGTCGTGCTGGGTCTTCCAGCACGACAATGACCCAAAAACATACAGCCAAGGCAACAAAGGAGTGGCTCAGGAAGAAGCACATTAGGGTCTGGAGTGGCCTAGCCAGTCACCAGACCTTAATCCCATTGAAAACTTATGGAGGGAGCTGAAGCTGCGAGTTGCCAAGCGACAGCCCAGAACTCTTAATGATTTAGAGATGATCTGCAAAGAGGAGTGGACCAAAATTCCTCCTGACATGTGTGCAAACCTCATCATCTGTCAGGTTCTGTCAGGTTCTGAGCCCGCGGGACCGGGCTCTGGTGCAAACGTGAGCCCTTGGGCTGCTGACGAGGAGCAACAGCACCAGGCAAAACCCACCAACCAACACTGGTTAAGCACAACGGCAGGGACTGCAGGCACTGCCCAGCGAACCGGAACACCTGGACTGGAATCCCCCGGACTGAGGACACAGGACTGGAACACTGGACTGGAGCACACCAGACTGGAACACACAACCGGACGGAACACACTGGACTGGAACCCGGACTGGACCTAGGCTTCACCTACACTTGACTGCCTTCCCCCTCAGGTTGAGCCCTCAGTTCTGGCAGCCGGTAGGACTTACCGGAACCGCAGGAATGAAGGTCCAGGAGTGCCCCCTGGCCCCTAGGCGATGGCAAGGCAGCCAGGCAGGGAATGTCCGGGTTCCTGGCAATAGGTAGGTTCAAGCAATGGTCACAGAAGGGCTGGAAACCCACAGAGCAAGAACACAGAAGGGCAGGGAACCTACAGAGCAATAAACACAGAAGGCTGGAAGCCCACAAGCGATAAACACAGAAGGGCAGAAAACCCACAGCGCAATAAATACAGAAGGGCTGGAAACCCACAAAGCGATAACCACAGAAGGGCTGAACACCCACAGCGCAATAAACACAGAAGAGCAGGGAACCTACAGAGCAATAAACACAGAAGGGCTGGAAACCCACAAGCGATAAACACAGAAGGGCTGAAAACCCACAGCACAATAATACAGAAGGGCTGGAAACCCACAAAGCGATAAACACAGAAGGGCTGAAAACCCACAACACATAAACACAGAAGGGCTGGAAACCCACAAAGCGATAACCACAGAAGGGCTGAACACCCACAGCGCAATAAACACAGAAGGGCAGGGAACCTACAGAGCAATAAACACAGAAGGCTGGAAACCCACAAGCGATAAACACAGAAGAGCTGAAAGCCCACAGAAGGATAGGAGACCCACAGAGCAAATAACACAGAAGGGTAGGAAGCCCACAGAACAATAACACAGAAGGGCTGAAAACCCACAGAGCAAAAGACAAGGAAAGCAAACGGTGCTAACAGCACACTAACCTCGGGACCTAAAGCACTGCGGAGGGAATGGCAATGCAAAGGCCAGGACTGTAGTCTCCAAGTCACTAATAAAGCTCATCAACACCAGAGCACAGCTGCACCAATCACCTTGCAACCAAACAGAGGCTTGACACACAAAGCAGTCATTCCATAGGAAGGACAGCGGGAGCCATCTTGGAAACTGGCAAGGAGGAAGAGGCGGCAGCCATCTTGGAAGAGGCATAGCCCACACAGGTGAGGTTCAGTAGGG
Organism: Microcaecilia unicolor; assembly: GCF_901765095.1. NCBI lineage: Eukaryota > Metazoa > Chordata > Amphibia > Gymnophiona > Siphonopidae > Microcaecilia > Microcaecilia unicolor. The sequence continues at coordinate 45,740 of NW_021963787.1, read as the reverse complement.
CAATCAGCACACAAGAGCCAGAGAGAAACTAAGACAGAGACAGACACAGAGACAAGCAGAAGCCAGCACAGCCACTGACTTCCAGAAACAGGGTAAGTATGAGGGTGGTCACGGCCACAGACGTGACAGTACCCCCTCCTCAAGACCCCCCTCTCGGTCCCCCTGAGGAGTTCAGGTGTCCAGGGGTAACTATGGTGAAACCTCCTGATGGGTCTCAAAAGCCGACATAGATCACTGGACTGGAAGTCACAAAGAAGTTCCAAAGTGGCAGACAGGAGCGGAACTTGTCAACAGGAGGCTCCTTCCAATCCCCGCTGGGCCAACTCAGGAACTTGGAAGCATCAAGAGGAACCTCATTCAAAAGGCACCCTTCTCCGAGGGACCCCAGACTGAACTCAGGAAGCAAACCGGGACTGGGACCCGGACTAGAGTCAAAAAGCAAACCGGGCCTGGGACCCAGGTGGGCGTCAGAAGCTTGACTGGAACTGGAACTCAGAGCAGGCTCAGCATCTTGGCTGGAAGTGGAACTAGGAACGGACTCAGCATCTTGGCTGGAACCGGAGCTAGGAGCAGGGTCAGCATCTTGGCTGGAACTGGAACTTGGAACAGACTCAGCATCTTGGCTGGAACTGGAGCTAGGAGCAGGGTCAGCATCTTGGCTGGAACTGGAACTTGGAACAGACTCAGCATCTTGGCTGGAACTGGAGCTAGGAGCAGGCTCAGCATCTTGGCTGGAAGTGGAACTAGGAACGGACTCAGCATCTTGGCTGGAACTGGAGCTCGGAGCAGGGTCAGCATCTTGGCTGGAACTGGAGCTTGGAGCAGGGTCAGCATCTTGGCTGGAACTGGAACTTGGAACAGACTCAGCATCTTGGCTGGAACTGGAGCTCGGAGCAGGGTCAGCATCTTGGCTGGAACTGGAGCTTGGAGCAGGCTCAGCATCTTGGCTGGAACTGGAACTTGGAACAGACTCAGCATCTTGGCTGGAACTGGAGCTCGGAGCAGGGTCAGCATCTTGGCTGGAACTGGAACTTTGAACAGGAGTTGAACCGGGACTGGGACCCGGACTGGAATCAGAAGCTTGACTGGCAGGGCCCCTCAAACTGGACTCAGGAGCTTGGCTGGGAGCGCCCCGTGAACTGGACTTTAACTGAGGCTTGGCAGAACACACCCTTTGGACAGGGATCGGAGGCTCGAGCGGAAGCACCACTCGAACTGGCCTTCGGAGCTTGAGTGGAGGTACCCTCCAAACTGGAAGCGGAGGTGCCACCTGAACCACCCTGTGGACTGGCATCGGAGGCTTGGTTAGAAGCCCCCCTCGAACTGGACTCAGTGGCTTGACTGGACGGGTCACTTGAACAAGAACCGGAGACTTGACCCGAAGCGCCACTTGCACAGGAATCTGAGGCTCCATCGAAGGCTTTCCTCGGACTGGACTCGGAGACTTCAAAGGGCGTGCCACTTGAACGAGGACTGGAGGCTTGACCTGGAGCGCCACTTGCATAGGAATCTGAGGCTTCGTCAGAAGCACCCCACGGACTGGACTCAGAGGTTTCAGAGGGCGTGCCAGTTGAACGAGGACTGGAGGCTCGACCTGGAGGACCATTCGAACAGGAATCCGAGGCTCCATCGAAAGCCCCCCTCGGACTGGACTCGGAGCCTTAAGTGGCATCGTTACTTGGACTTGAATTGGAGGTTCAGTATGAAGCATCCCCTGGACTGGACTCCGAAGCTTGGCTGGACGTGCTGCTTGGACGGGATTCAGAGGCTTGTCTGGGCGCGCTGCTTGAACGGGACTGGACCCCTGCTGGGCCCAGAGCATGGAATTCCCAAGATGTCTCCTCTCAGCGACAGCTTCAGGAGTATCCCACAAAGCTGGATTCAAGACAAGGCTGCGGCGATATTCAGCGAGCGTGATAAAAGGGTCCATATCTGAAACTGGGTTTTCAGCGATTCCAAGCCACCGGACACGTTTTCTCTCAGCTGCCGCTTCAGGGGTCTTCTTCAAAACAGGATGAGACAAAGTTTCCCACGATACTGACGAAGAGTCATAGAAGGATCAAGAACAACGATGGAGCTGGACCCCAGCTGGGTCAGCTGGGTGGGGGTTCTTGCCGGGCTCATGGCCTTTGCATTCTGTCAGGTTCTGTCAGGTTCTGAGCCCACGGGACCGGGCTCTGGAGCAAACGTGAGCCCTTGGGCTGCTGACGAGGAGCAACAGCAGCAGGCAAAACCCACCAACCAACACTGGGTAAGCACAACGGCAGGGACTGCAGGCACTGCCCAGCGAACCGGAACACCTGGACTGGAATCCCCCGGACTGGAGGACACAGGACTGGAACACTGGACTGGAGCACACCAGACTGGAACACACACCGGACCGGAACACACTGGACTGGAACCCGGACTGGACCTAGGCTTCACCTACACTTGACTGCCTTCCCCCTCAGGTTGAGCCCTCAGGTTCTGGCAGCCGGTAGGACTTACCGGAACCGCAGGAATGAAGGTCCAGGAGTGCCCCCTGGCCCCTAGGCGATGGCAAGGCAGACAGGCAGGGAATGTCCGGGTTCTGGCAATAGGTAGGTTCAAAGCAATGGTCACAGAAGGGCTGGAAACCCACAGAGCAAGAACACAGAAGGGCAGGGAACCTACAGAGCAATAAACACAGAAGGGCTGGAAGCCCACAAGCGATAAACACAGAAGGGCAGAAAACCCACAGCGCAATAAATACAGAAGGGCTGGAAACCCACAAAGCGATAACCACAGAAGGGCTGAACACCCACAGCGCAATAAACACAGAAGAGCAGGGAACCTACAGAGCAATAAACACAGAAGGGCTGGAAACCCACAAGCGATAAACACAGAAGGGCTGAAAACCCACAGCGCAATAAATACAGAAGGGCTGGAAACCCACAAAGCAATAAACACAGAAGGGCTGAAAACCCACAACACAATAAACACAGAAGGGCTGGAAACCCACAAGCGATAAACACAGAAGGGCTGAAAGCCCACAGAAGGGTAGGAGACCCACAGAGCAAATAACACAGAAGGGTAGGAAGCCCACAGAACAATAAACACAGAAGGGCTGAAAACCCACAGAGCAAAAGACAAGGAAAGCAAACGGTGCTAACAGCACACTAACCTCGGGACCTAAAGCACTGCGGAGGGAATGGCAATGCAAAGGCCAGGACTGTAGTCTCCAAGTCACTAATAAAGCTCATCAACACCAGAGCCACAGCTGCACCAATCACCTTGCAACCAAACAGAGGCTTGACACACAAAGCAGTCATTCCATAGGAAGGAACAGCGGGAGCCATCTTGGAAACTGGCAAGGAGGAAGAGGCGGCAGCCATCTTGGAAGAGGCATAGCCCACACAGGTGAGGTTCAGTAGGGCAATCAGCACACAGAGCCAGAGAGAAACTAAGACAGAGACAGACACAGAGACAAGCAGAAGCCAGCACAGCCACTGACTTCCAGAAACAGGGTAAGTATGAGGGTGGTCACGGCCACAGACGTGACATCATCAACTACAGAAGACGTCTGACCGCTGTGCTTGCCAACAAGGGTTTTGCCACCAAGTATTAGGTCTTGTTTGCCAGAGGGATTAAATACTTATTTCCCTCTGCAGAATGCAAATAAATTCATATACTTTCCACAATGTGATTTTCCGGATTTAATTTGTGATGTGCTATCTCTCACTGTTACCAATAACCTACCCTTCAATTATGGGCTGCTCATGTCTTTGTCAGTGGGCACACTTACAAAATCAGCAAGGGATCAAATACTTATTTCCACCACTGTAAATGCCATACCAAGGCAGATGTCTGAAAGCAACTCATCTGTATCTAATGAGGAACAGGCAGAGGAAGCAGACACAGAGAGGATCATTGCAGAAGACAGTACAGTTGGAGAAGGGGAATCAATTGGAGAAGGACTCTCAGATTTAGAGGATGCGGAAAGGTCAGACCAACCTGTTGTCAGACGCTCATCCAGGGAAAACAAAGGTGTTCCACCCCCAAGACTGTCTTACCTAACAAAGTCAGCAGAAGCTCAAGAGCCCTTAACATGGGATGAGATTGAGAAAATGCCAGCAGAAGAAGCTGCTGAATGGCATAAAGCTGCACAAGAAGAAATTGATGCATTGCATAAAAATAAGACTTGGATTCTTACAAAATTACCTCCTGGCAAGAAAGCTATAGGATGCAAATGGGTATTCAAGTTAAAAAGGAATGCACAAGGAAAAGTGGAAAGGTATAAAGCCAGATTAGTCGCAAAGGGATATCTTCAAAATATGGAGAAGATTTTGATGAAGTGTTTGCACCTGTAGTGAAACACACGACAATTAGAACACTTCTGAGCATTGCAGTCTCAAAAGGCATGCAAGTCAACCACATTGATGTGAAAACAGCATTTCTTCATGGAGATATAACTGAAGACTTGTACATGGAACAGCCAACAGGTTTCATAAATACAAAACAAAGACAGCTAGTGTGTAAATTAAACAAAGGTCTTTATGGATTAAAGCAAAGTGCAAAATGTTGGAATGACAAATTGCATGAAATATTGACAAATTTAGGATTTAAGCAAGGTGAAGCAGATAAATGCTTGTACACTAGGTGCAGAAATGGACAATATGCATACATTTTAGCTTTTGTTGATGATCTGCTCATTGCAAGCGAAAGTGAGCAAGAGTACAAGGACATTGTAAAATATTTAAACCTGAATGTTGAGATAAAAGAACTTGGTAATGTGTCATACTATCTTGGTATAGAAATTGAGAAACAAAATGATGGTTCTTATCTTCTAAGCCAGAAGCAGAAAATAAATGAGCTTATTGAAAGTTTAGGTATGCAAGATGCCCAAGTTGTAAGCACTCCCATGATCACTGATTTTCTGAAGGATGAAACAGTAAGAGAACCTTTACCAGATAACATCCAATATAGATCAGCCATAGGTAAGCTTTTATATCTGACTACCACATACAGGGCTGATATAGCAAATGCAGTAGGAATTTTGAGCAGAAGGGTCAGCTCACCTACCAAATCAGATTGGACTGCAGTTAAAAGGATGGTAAGGTATTTAAAAGGTACCATTGATTGTAAATTAAAGATTTTAGCCAATAGTAATCCAAAACTAATATGTTACTGTGATTCAGATTGGGCAGGGGATCATTCTGATTATAAATCCACAAGTGGATATGTGTTTATGTATGGAAATGTACAAATTTCATGGGCCAGTCATAAACAAAGTATTGTGAGTCTGTCTTCTACAGAAGCTGAATATGTGGCCGTATCAGAAGCATGCAGAGAACTGATGTGGATTGAAAAACATTTGCTGGATTTTGGAATAGCTGAACAGAGACCAATCCAGATAATGGAAGATAATCAGAGCTGCATCAGACTGTCACAGAATGACAAGGTTCAGTCACGCACCAAGCACATCGCAACGAAATACCACAACGTGCGAGAGTTGGCGAAAGAAGGGGTAATCAGTCTACACTATTGTCACACCAGTGAGATGACAGCTGACATCATGACCAAACCGTTACCCAGAGAACGTTTTGAGAGTCTGCGTATAAAGCTTGGACTTTGTATAAATTAATAATTGCATGACAGTTATGCATGAGAAGGGGTTTGTTGGAATAATATATTGTATTTTACATGCATTGCCTGTCACCAATTTTTTCTTTGTGATTACTCTGTGACCTCTGATGTGAATTTCCTAGAGAGGTCACACCCATGCAACTTCCTGTGGGGGTTAGACACAGCACATGGAGCTCATGATCTCTCCTAAGCTGAGAGAATCTATGGTGGTGTGAGCATCCATTACCATCTAAGCACATGGAAAGAGCTGATAATCCAAATGTATAGTATTATGTATATATAAGCCTGTCTGAATATAATCTAACTACAAACTGTGAGTAAACAGATGTTTTGTTACTTCAACTTTAAAGTGACTCAGCAGTGAATTATTCTGGGGTGTATGAGAGAGATGAAGAAAAGAAATTAACATTTCTAAAGCTGAAGCTGTGTGTACTAAAATCTGCTAATTATTTACTACAAATAATCCAACAAAAGGTCCAGCCACAGAAATGTATTTCAAATGACAGAAATGAATCTCTTTCAGGAAAAGAAAGCAAAGTGAAGCTGGTTACACTAGAGTCGGCATTTGTGACCCAAGTATTCATTTCTGCTGCTTCATGCAGGTTATCCATCTTTTTTTTTTTTGAGTTGTAACTGTCACTTCATGCAGGTTACCACTCTTTTCTCTAGGGTTGTAGCTGCTAGTTTTTATTGGTTACCCCTCGCTTTTGTTTAGAGTTGTAACTGTCACTTCATGCAGGTTGCTCCTATCTTTTGTTTAGAGTTAAATGGTAGGATAGCCGTGTTAGTCCACTTTTTAAGGTAATAAATAGAAATAAACTAAACAGAGAAAAGAAAGTAAGATGATACCTTTTTTATTGGACTAACAATACCTTTTTTGATTAGCTTTCAAAGATAAGCTTTCTTCAGATCAGAAATTCAGAAATTGTTTAGGGTTGTAACTGTCACTTATATTGGTTACCCCTCTCTTTTGTTTAGGGTTGTAACTGCTGCTTTATACTGGTTACCACTCTTTTGTTTAGGAATTATCTACTGTCAGGTGCCGGTTACTCCCTCTGTGCTTCTTTGTTGAGCTTTGAGGTGAAATAGAGACTCTGTCTCTGTTTATCCTATGCCTTTCTGAAGTCTGTCACTGTTTTTGTCCCTGGTCCTAAAGCAAATGGAATCAAGCTCTTACTTAGAGGCAGATGCATCAACCAAACGTTAAAAAATCTAAATTGTTAAAGTCCCTAACGATTTTTAAAAAACGAAGAATGCACCAAAAAAAAAAAAAGTCACACATGCTCAGATCGGTATTGAAACGTATAATGTATCAAAGAATCACAATACACATCGGTAATCGGCCCCTAAATCATGCGCAAAGCAGCCAAGCGTTTTGCTGGCTGCTCTGCGCATGCTGCAAACATCAAAACAAACAAACAAAAAAGCCACAACACATACACGTGGCTACCCGGTCAGCAAAATACAAAAACAAAGGATCAGGAGGGGGCAAGGGCACTCGTCCGGAGCGTCCTGTATGGACGGCCTTGCCCCCCCCCCCACTGCTCCCCACTTTCCACCGCTTCCCTCCCCCATGAAAAAGCAAAATTCTAGCAGCCCCGGTCCCCCTCCCTTCCTGTTCTTCTGTTCTGCAAAAGCTAACTCCGCCTCCGTCATTCTTCTGCCCTGTGCCCCGCCCCCGCTGCCCCCACTGAGGTCGACTATGCCGCTCCTCCCCTCCACCGAGACCCCCCTCCCTATTACCGACCCGAGCAGCAGAAGGAGGCGGGCCTAGGCCAGGGAAGAAGAGACGTCATGGAGACTCTGCGACCAACACAACAGATCTTCCTGCCCGTGCAGCACTTCAGAAAGAGATGAGAGGCGCTGCTTGGGTCGGTAATAGGGAGGGGGGTCTCGGTGGAGGGGGGGAGCGGTGTAGTCGACCTCAGGGGGGGCAGCGGGGGCGGGGTATGGGGCGGAAGAATGACGGGAGGCGGAGTTAGCTTTTGCAAAACAGAAGAACAGGAAGGGAGGGGGACCGGGGCTGCTAGAATTTCGCTTTCTCGTGTGTGGGGGGGGGGGGGGGGAGTGGAGGACAGTGTGGAGCAGCGGGGGGGGGGGGCATGGCCGTCCATACAGGACGCTCCTGATGAGCGCCCTTGCCCCCTCCTGATCCTTTTTTTAATTTTTTTTATTTGATGTGTTTTCTGACACGTTTTCTTACAGCTCAAACACAGCTCTTTTGGACATATGTAATGCAACGTCCTTTTGACCAATCACAGCGCTTTTAGCTCTGCTAATGTGCTGGGATTGGCTCAAAGTTTGTTTATTTTTTCACTTTACGATTTTTCCTGGCACAGAGCTGTCCTAACGCCCCATTCAGCCCAAACGGCATTCTCCTGAATTAGAACAGACCAATTGGAGTGCTGAATGCAGATTTGGGTTTAGCTCCCGCCGTCAAAGGGATTTGCCAATACCCTATTGTGAGATCTAACGTAGTTAAGTACTCAGCCCGCCCCAGTTTATCTAGCAAGTCATCTATGCGGGGCATGGGGTAGGCATCAAATTGCGATATGGCATTAACCCATCTAAAATCTATACAAAATCTTTGTGATCCATCCGACTTTGGTACCAATACAACAGGACTGGAGCATGGACTATTCGATTCTTCTATGATCCCTAACTCTACCATCTCCTGCACCTGCCGAACAATCTCTTTTCTCCTCATTTCGGGCACTCTATATGGCCTCTGCCTCACAATCTTACCCTGCTCGGTGAGGATATTATGGGAGACTAAATGGATCTTCCCTGGTAGGGAATTAATGACATCTCAAAACTCCTGAATTAGACCTTCCACCTGTTCTCTCTGTCCTGGGGTTAGGGCCAGGCCTATTGTGGGTTTCCCCCCTTCTCGCACCTCACTGAGCTGAGGCTCCAAATCCTCCTCAATGGTAGTGACAAGGCCCTTCCGCTCTACCCACGGTTTCAAAAAGTTGATATGGTAGGTTTGAATTCGTCCCTTCTCACGTTGTACTCGGTACGTCCACGGTCCTGCAGATGTGCGTTGTCATCTGCACTCATGTAGCTCCCTTCCAGATGTGCACACAATAGCAAGCAGGCAAAATTCCAATCAATTGATATTATTTCACAGTGAGCTAATGGTCCTTGGACTTTTATTCACATGCTGCATTGGCCCTCATTCGTTTCCTTCAATTTACGTTTCTCTTCAAACCAAAAATGAAGTTGAGATACCTAATTGATACAGAAAAAATAGAAAGTATTTCAATAAGAGGCATAGCTAGGAAAGTAAGAAAGGTTCTTTCCTGCCAGAAGGATAGCTAAGCCTTACCCCTGGCCTGCTTGCTAATGCGCAAAGGTACTCAACTCACTGCTGTGCTTGTAAAGGGGCAGTAGGCCCTAGGTATGACCCCTTACACCCAAAAACATTTCCCCTACACTTAGGAAATGGTCTTGTGGTCCCCTCGCCATGATATAGCTCCTCCATCATAATACAGTTAAGCCTTGTGCAGGAGTTCAGCCTTACTGAGTGTTACTAATGAGGCCCATTGTCTCTGAATTACTGCTGCACTGAACTTTTTTTGAAATTTGTTTATTCACAAGCAGCAAATAGCCAACAATGCTCAAAAGGCACCAGAACAAGATAATGCAGAAGTTGAAACAAAACGCAAGCCCTGTCACAAAATAGTACATCATACGATACATGTCAAACTGTACTACTAAGCTAAAGACAAGATGCGTCAGTAGAAAAGAAAGCAATGAAAACAACAATCTTAGCAAATCACTTCTTACCAACACAGCAAGAAGTGAGACTAAACAAGAAACTACACAAAAGATAAAAATTCCACTGAAATGTACATGGAAAGCGATGACCACAAATGCTCACAGTCTAAGCAATAAAGTTCATGATCTTCAAGCCCTGATGTTGGAGGCAGACTTAGACATTGTTGCAATCACAGAGACGTGGCTCAATGGTTCCCATGAATGGAATGCAAACATACCAGGCTATAATCTGTTTAGGAAGGATAGAGAGAGTCGTAAAGGTGGAGGAGGAGTAGCTCTGTAAATGAGAAATGATATCGCAGTGACCGAAATGACAGGGACCTGGGGAAAGGAAGAAGCAATATGGATCACCTTAAAAAGAGATGATAGAATCTCTGTCCATGTAGGTGTTGTCTACAAACCTCCAACAAAATTGGAGAAACTAGATAAAGATCTGATCGCGGATATTCAAAAGTTGGGAAAGAAGAGAGAGGTGCTGTTGCTGGGAGATTTCAATCTGCCAGATGTACATTGGAAGGTTCCATCTGCGGAATCGGAAAGAAGTAGAAAGATCGAGGATGCTTTTCAAAGTGCTCTGCTCAGTCAAATGGTGACGGAACCCACGAAGGAGGGAGCGACGCTGGATCTGGTGCTTACAAATGGGGATGGTGTGTCAAATGTCCGAGTGGGTGCCCACCTGGGCAGCACTGGCCATCAAACAGTCTGGTTTGATATGACAGCTGAAGTGGAGGGCGGCACTCAAAACTCAGTCCTGGATTTCAAGCATGCTGACTTTAGGAAAATGGGGGAATACCTAAGGAAGGAGCTGATGGGCTGGGAGGACGTACGGGAAGTGGAAGGACAGTGGTCCAGGCTGAAAGAAGCTATAAATATGGCCACAAACCTTCATGTAAGGAGAGTAAATAAAAGCAAAAGAAAAAGGAAACCGATATGGTTCTCCAAACAAGTGACTGAGAAAATAAAGGCTAAAGAGTTGGCGTTCATGAAATACAGAAAAACTCAAGAAGAGGAACAAGGAGAGGAATACCGGATGAAACTCAAAAAAGCCAAGAGAGAGATACGTCTGGCGAAAGCGCAAGTGGAAGAACAAATGGCTAGAAATGTAAGGAGGGGTGACAAAAATTTCTTCATGTATATTAGTGAAAGGAGGAAGAATAAAAAGGGAATTATGAGACTGAAATATGCTGGGAACCGCTATGTAGATAATGATGAAGAAAAAGCAAATTTGCTAAATAGATACTTTTGTTCTGTTTTCACAGAAGAAAATCCTGGAGAAGGACCACGATTGACTGGCAAAAGCACATATGAGAATGGAGTGGATATAGCACCGTTCACGGAAGAGAGTGTGTATGAACAACTTGAAATTCTAAAGGTGGACAAAGCCATGGGATAGGACGGGATCCACCCCAGGATATTGAGGGAGCTCAGAGAGATTCTGGCTGGTCCTCTTAAAGATTTGTTTAATAAATCCTTGGAGACGGGAGAGGTTCCGTGGGACTGGAGAACAGCGGATGTGGTCCCTCTTCACAAAAGTGGTGATATGGAAGAAACTGGAAACTACAGGCCGGTAAGCCTCATTTCGGTTATTGGAAAAGTAATGAAAGCGATACTGAAGGAAAGGTTAGTGAATTTCCTGGAAGCCAATAAGTTGCAAGATCCGAGACAACATGGTTTTACCAAAGGTAAATCGTGCCAGACGAATCTCATTAAATTCTTTGACTGGGTGACCGGAGAATTGAATCATGGACATGCTATAGACGTAATCTACTTAGATTTCAGAAAAGCTTTTGACACGGTTCCCCACAGGAGGCTCTTAAATAAACTAGACAGACTGAAGATAGGAATCGGCGTGGTGAACTGGATTAGGAACTGGTTGACGGACAGACGCCAGAGGGTGGTGATAAATGGAATTCGATCGGATGAGGGAAAGGTGAGTAGTGGAGTGCCTCAGGGATCGGTGCTGAGGCTGATTCTGTTCAATATATTTGTGAGTGACATTGCCGAAGGGTTAGAAGGTAAAGTTTGCCTTTTTGCGGACGATACTAAGATTTATAACAGAGTTGACACCCGGGTGGGAGTGGAAAACATGAAAAAGGATCTGCGGAAGCTAGAAGAATGGTCTAAGGTTTGGCACTTAAAATTCAATGCGAAGAAATGCAAAGTGATGCACTTAGGAAGCAGAAATCCACGGGAGACATATGTGTTAAGTGGTGAGAGACTGATATGTACGGACGGGGAGAGGGATCTTAGGGTGATAATATCTGAGGATATGAAGGTGACGAAACAGTGTGACAAGGTGGTGGCCGTAGCAAGAAGATTGATGGGCTGTGTAGAGAGAGGTGTGACCAGCAGAAGAAAGGGGGTGTTGATGCCCCTGTATAAGTCGTTGGTGAGGCCCCACCTGGAGTATTGTGTTCAGTTTTGGAGGCCGTATCTTGCGAAGGATGTAAAAAAAAAATTGAAGCGGTGCAAAGGAAAGCAACAAAAATGGTATGGGATTTGCGTTACAAGATGTATGAGAGACTTGCTGACCTGAACATGTATACCCTGGAGGAAAGGAGAAACAGGGGTGATATGATACAGACGTTCAAATACTTGAAAGGTATTAATCCGCAAACGAACCTTTTCCGGAGATGGGAAAGCGGTAGAACTAGAGGGCATGAAATGAGATTGAAGGAGGGCAGACTCAAGAAAAATGTCAGGAACTATTTTTTCACGGAGAGAGTGGTGGATACTTGGAATGCCCTCCCGCAGGAGGTGGTGGAGATGAAAACGGTAACGGAATTTTAAAATGTGTGGGATAAACATAAAGGAATCCTGTTCAGAAGCAATGGATCCACAGAAGCTTAGCGGAAATTGGGTTACAGAGCCGGTGGTGGGAGGCGGGGCTAGTGGTTGGGAGGCGGTGCTGGGCAGACTTCTACGGTCTGTGCCCTGAAAATGGCAGATACAAATCAAGGTCAGGTATACAATAAAGTAGCACATATGAGTTATCTTGTTGGGAAGACTGGATGGACCGTGCGGGTGTTTCTCTGCCGTCATCTACTATGTTACTATCCAGCTCATTTTCGAAAGAGATCGCCGGCCATCTTCCGACACAAATCGGGAGATGGCCGACGATCTCTCTAATCTGGCCAAATCGGTATAATCGAAACCGATTTTGGCCGGTTTCAAATGCACTTCGTCGCAGGGGACGTGTCGGCGGCGTAGCGAAGGCATGACATGGGCGGGCATGGGCGTGGCTTACAGATGGCCGGCTTCAGCGCATAATGGAAAAAAGAAAGCCAGCCCTAATGAACATTTTGCCGGCGAGACTTGGTCCTTTTATTTTCACGACCAAGCATCAAAAAGGTGCCCCAACTGACCAGATAAGGGAATCGGGGATCACCTCCCCATACTCCCCCAGTGGTCACCAACCCCCTCCCACACTAAAAATAAAAATTTAAAACATATTTTGCCAGCCTCTATGCCAGCCTCAAATGTCATACCCCGCTCCATGACAGTAGTATGCAAGTCCCTGGAGCAGTTTTAGTGGGTGCAGTGCACTTCAGCCAGGCGGACCCAGGCCCATCCCCCCCTACCTGTTACACTTGTGGTGGTAAATGGGAGCCCTCCAAAACCCACCCAAAACCCACTGTACCCACATGTAGGTGTCCCCTTTCACCCATAAGGGCTATGGTAGTGGTGTACTGTGGTGGTAGTGGGTTTTGGGGAGGATTTGGGGGGCTCAGTACCCAAGGGAAAGGAGCTATGTACCTGGGAGCAATTATTGAAGTCCACTGCAGTGCCCCTAGGGGGCCCGGTTGGTGTCCTGGCATGTGAGGGGGGCCAGTGCACTACAAATGCTGGCTTCTCCCACGCCCAAATGCCTTACGTTTCGCCGGGTTTGAGATGGCCGGCCCCGGTTTCCATTATGGCTGAAAATCGGAGCTGGCCATCTCATGTAAGCCCGGCGATCCTGCTCTAAATCCGGCGAACGATTTGGCCGGTGCCAAGCGTATTTCAAAAATACGCTTGGCTCCACCCTCTCGCGGATCCGGCCCCGAAGATGGCCGGCCATCGATTTGGCTGGCGCTGTTCAATTATGTCCCTCTATGTTACTATCCACCTTATAATCGAAAGAGAAAAATGCCCAAATTCCGACCCAAATCAGGAGATGGGCGTTCTTCTCCCGATTGCGGCCAAATCGGTATAATCGAAAGCTGATTTTGGGCATTTTCAACTGCAGTTCATCGCGGGGACGAACACATTGCAAGGGGGCGTGTCAGCAGAGTAGTGAAGGCAGGATGGGGCGTGGTTACGAGATGGGCGTCTTTAGCTGATAATGGAAAAAAGAAGGGCGCTTTTTATTTGGACCTTTTTTTTCCACGAACAAGTCTCAAAAAAGTGCCCCAACTGACCAGATGACCAGCGGAGGGAATTGGGAATGGCTTCCCCTGACTCCCCCAGTGGTCACTAACCCCCTCCCACCAAAAAAAAAAACAATTTAAAAACTTTTTTTCCAGCCTGTATGCCACCCTCAAATGTCATACCCAGCTCTATGACAGCAGTATGCAAGTCCCTGGAGCAGTTTTGGTGGGTGCAGTGCACTTCAGTCAGGCAGACCCAGGCCCATCCCCCCCTCACTGTTACACTTGTGGTGGAAAATGGGAGCCCTCCAAAATCCACCCGAAACCCACTGTACCCACATGTAGGTGCCTCCCTTCACCCATAAGGGCTATGGTAGTGGTGGATAGGTGTGGGGTGTGGGTTTTGGGGGGGCTCAGCACCCAAGGGAAGGGAGCTATGTACCTGGGAGCAATTTAAGAAGTCCACTGCAGTGCCCCCTAGGGTGCCCTGGCATGTCAGGGGGACCAGTGCACTAGAATGCTGGCCCCTTCTACTACCAAATCCAAGGCATTTGGGTCGTTTTGGAGATGGGCGTTCTCAGTTTCCATTATCGCTGAAAAGCAAGTTCGTCCATCTGCATGATCGACCTACATGTTCGGATTTGGGCAGCCCAAACCGTATTATCGAAATGAAAGATGGACGCCCATCTTTTTCGAAAATACGGTTTGCTCCGCCTCTTCCCTAAAACGTCGCCGGAGATGGACGCCTTAGCAGATGGGCGTCTCTTTCGATTATGCCCCCTCTATGTGAATGATTTTCCACACCACCTTGAGACAGAATCATAAAGTGGGTTCCACTTCCTCGCTGGCTGTCCTTTCCCAGTTAGTTGAGCATTTTACCACCAGGCTGGGTGGGAAGGATTAGGAGAGGACAACAACAATAATCTCTTGTATTGCAAGTTGAGTCAATAAGGCTTTAAAGTGAAGAAAAAGAGCACTTTAAATTGGTGAATCAGCAAAAGTGTAATCTTTGGCTAAGACAGATCACAATACCTTGAAAAAATCTTTACATCCTTATACATTTTCCTGTCCAATAATACAATTCAAAATGTATTAAAAAGGATAAGTTTATTTCACCGATCTACACAAACTATACCCTTTCAATATGTAACAATTATTGAAATATCCAACATGTACTGACATATCATATTTCTGTTATATCGATGTCTTAATGTGCTGTTTTAATGTGTATGAGACTGATACTGCATTATTACTGTTACTACAAATCTAATTGGCTTATACCCAAGTTTATCTCACTGTTTTAATTGCACTTTATGCAGACATTTGGTCACTTTACTGGAATTATTGCTGTTACTACAGTGTAAGTTGCCTTTGTCCAGCTACATCTGCTGTACACTGCCTTGAGTCAATCTCTTCATAAAGACACTTAATAAGTCATAAGTAATTAAGAATCAGAAATCAACAAGTCATGGTTGCATAAGTTTTCACACTTTTTCTTATGGGGAAACCCAAATTAGTTCCATTTCCGAAAACTGCCTTAAGAAAGCCCTAATAAATTAAGTAGAGCCCAACTATATCCAATCACAGTAAGTGATTTGATTTAAATACTCCTGGATGAAAAATCAAGCTGTTTGTTTTGTAAAGTGAATTTGAAGTAAAGATCTAAGCATGATGACTAAGAAGCTGCCTAAACAACTCCCCAATAAAGTAATCCAAAGGTAGCGATTGGGAGAAAGCTATTACAAATGTCATTGTGTTGCGGAATTCAAGCATGCGTGGGATAAACATAAAGGAATCCAGTGCAGAAGGAATGGATCCTCAGAAGCTTAGCAGAGATTGGGAGGCGGGGCTGGTTTTTGGGTGGTGGGGCTAGTTCTGGGCAAGACTTCTACGGTCTGAGAGGCAGATGCACTAAACCTTAATGAGCATTTAACGACCCTCCAAGGAGGAAATTTTGATACGTTGCATGCATCAAAGGGCTTTTACTGAGGAAGTTAGCAGCTAACAAAAACGGAATGCAGATGAGCAATTTGTGTACAAACCCCATTGAAACGAGATGCACTAACCTTTTCCGATTGCCTTTACACAGGAAAAAGGCAGGAAATCTAACGAGAGGTCTGTACCTCTCGTTAGGACAGCTCTGTGCCAGGAAAAATCGTAAAGTGAAAAAACAAACAAACTGTGAGCCAATCCCAGCGCATTAGCAGAGCTAAAAGCGCTGTGATTGGTCAAAAGGACGTAGCATTACATATGTCCAAAAGAGCTGTGTTTAAGCTTAAAGAAAACGTGTCATAAACCACTTCAATGTAGTGTTTGCGTATCCAGAGCATGTTTGAGCCTTACCCAACAAAAATCAAAAAAATAATCGGGAGGGGGCAAAGGCGCTCGTGAGGAGCGTCCTGTATGGCCGTCCTTGCCCCCCCCCCGCCCGAAGTCGCCGTTCCCCGCCCCCCCCCCCGCTTCCCCCTGCATTATAAATTAAAAAGCAAAACATACCTTTAGCAGCCCCGGCCCCCCTCCCTTCCTCACTATTCTGTCTCCCCTCAGCTCCGCCTCCCGACATCAGCCGCCCTGTGCCCCGCTACTGACATCAGACGGGGGCGGGCCCAGGAGGAGAGAGACGCGCGACCGAAGCTGGGTGAAGACAGGCATCAGCTTTTCTTCTTGCCCGTGCAGCGCCTTCGGACAGAGGAGAGAGGTGCTGCACAGGCCCGGTAAGAGGGAGGGGGGCCCGGTGGAGGGGGGAATGGCGGCAACGACCCCAAGAGGGGGCGAGGCACAGGGCGGAGGATGTCAGGAGGCGGAGCTGAGGGGAGACAGAGTAGTGAGGAAGGGAGGGGGGCCGGGGCTGCTAAAGGTATGTTTTGCTTTTTAATTTATAATGCAGGGAGAAGCGGGGGGGGGGGGGGGGGCAAGGACGGCCATACAGGATGCTCCTCACGAGCGCCCTTGCCCCTTCCCTACCCTTTTAAAATTTTTGTTTTGATTTGGGAGCCACGTGGTTGTGTTTTGACTGTTTGTGGCATGCGCAGAGCACCTAACATAACGCTTGGCTGCTCTGCGCATGCTTTAGGGGCCGGTTACCGACGTGGATTACGATTCTTTGATACATTGTACTTTTCAATACCGATCCGAGCATGTGTGACTTGTTTTTTTGGTGCATTCTTTGTTTTTTTAAAATCGTTAGGGACTTTAACGATTTAGATTTTTTAACGTTTGCTTGATGCATCTGCCTCTGAGTCCTGAAAATGGCAGATACAAATCAAGGTAAGGTATACACAAGAAGTAGCACATATGAGTTTATTTTGTTGGGCAGACTAGATGGACCGTGCAGGTCTTTTTCTGCTGTCATCTACTATGTTACTATGTAAATGTCATTGTGTTAACATATTCCTTGGTGCATTGTCAGGTCAATTATTTTAAAGTAGAAACACTTTGGAACTACCAACACATTGCCTCAGTTGGGCTGTCCCTCCAAAACCAGTACCTGTACATTAAGGAAACTACTGAAGAAGATCACTGTAAAAACCTACAAATTACTTCAAAAGAACTACAGAGGTCCCTGGCTAAGTGAGACTGAGGAATATATTGACTATTCAACAGTTTCAAGATTATTTTACAACTGGCTTCAACAAATTGTGTTAAATCTAGGAGCCAGCAGAGGAAATCTCTCTCGCTTCTCCTCCACTCCTCCAAACCTGTCCACAGTGACATTTATTTTTTGTAGGGGAGGAGAGAGGGAGGCAGGGAAGGAAGGGGGGGGGGGGGGGGGCGAGAATCCCATCCTAGATCAGCAGTAGTTCTTCTAGAAACTGATTTACTAAGGTTGTTTTCCTATTCTGTGTCATGAGCAAAGAATCTTTAGTAAATCAGTTCCTTAAGGTACCTCTGAAAATTCTCTTTCCAAATCATGTTGTCAGCTGTGTGACATCACCAACTTGATAGGTGAAACTAAGAGGCCTCTTTGTTCACATATCACCATAGCTTAGATCCCCACCAGTCTCTCTCTCTCTCTCTCTCTCTCTCTCATGTACCCCCTCCTCCAGCCTTTTATCTAGTCTCTCTTATGCAGTGATATTTTAATTCAGCATAATATTTTAGTTTTAGCTCTTATTCAGTTACAAAATATATAAATTTATTCTATTTTATTCTAGTTCTGACAATCTTAATTCTAGTTTCAATTGTCTTCTTCTGAAAATGTTACTTTTTATTCCGTTCACAAACTCATGACAAATAATTTCAGTTCTTGCAAAATAGACACATTAATTCTAGTTGTTATTCAGTCCTCTTCTGAAACTTTTAGTGCTTATTCAGTTCTTCAGTTCATGCATATATATATATGTGTGTGTGTGTATGTAAAGTTTTCATTCCTCTTAAGCCATTTTCATTAAGAAAAATTATTATTTATAGTTTTAATTCTATTCAGAAAAGTATATATTTTAATTCCTATTCAGCTTTTGTTTTGAAAAAAAAAAACATGGGGCTCCTTTCACAAAACACCCTCTCCCATGGCCGCACCCTGTTTTTGGAGCCACTCATAAATATGCATGTTTAAATTTAAATTAAGTATGGTGTTTATCGATTTAAAATAAATGTAGTTAATTGCCTATGAAGTTATAGAGATTATTCCTCACCAGCAGGTTGATATAATAGTAGGTGTTTTTGGCCAATGATGAAAGCAGGGTCTATGGACCCGTTATAGCTTCAACAGATCGATTCAGGACCTGGAAGCTCTTTGAGGCTTTTTTTTCCTGCTGGTCATAATACAGCTTGAGCTGTAGGCAGTTTTATGTCATTTGCTGACAGCAGATCCTTTTTTTGTGTATTTGTATATTGTAGTCGATCTGCTTCCGAACAATACTAGAGTGTAATAAATTTAAATTAATCCCAATTAGCACTAACAATTATTACGGTCCAATTATCATCACTACTTGGCTCATTATTCAATTTGCACACGCAATTCTGAGGGCCATATATAGAATTTGGGAGATTCTGTGCTACATAGTATTTGCAAAGCAACGCTTAGAAGACACTGCATGCACGTGGGAGGTTTTGTGGTAAAGAATGGTAGTGGCAGCGTTATATTGTGAGGATATTTTGCAGCGGTGAGGACAGTGGGGCTTGTGGATTTTAAGGGAAAGAATGTTGGTAGAAAGAATAGGTAGATCCTGGAGGAAAAGCTGTTTCAGTCTGTCACAGACCTAGAAATGGGGATAAGATTCATTTTTCAGCAGAAGAATGATGGAAAGCACAAAGCAAAATCAACAAGGGAGTTGATCGAGAAGAAGAAAGTGAATGTCCCTGAGTGGACCAGTCAAAACCCAGTCTTGAATTCAATAGAAAATCTCTGGCAAGACTGGAAGAGTGCAGTGTACAAATGATTCCCAGTGAATCTGAAAGCGCGTCAGTTATTCTGCTAAGAATGGCCAAAAATGCGCCATCTCACTGTGGCAACTCAAAAAAGGTTGCTCTAAGTGCCAATTCAATAATAGAAATTATATGAATAACAGAAAAAGTCATCATTTTCACACCTAACTTTAGGCACAAGCACTAAATGCCAGCTGAATGGTTGGTGTAAATGCGCACGAATAGTGCATGTAAGTGATAGTATTATATAACATACATATGCAACTGCAAGACATGCCCCTGACCTGCTCATATGCACACCCCTGTTGCAATTGTGTGCTTTGGGGGTCGTTTACTAAAAGCCGAGATGGCCATTATATTCCTATGGGCATCTCTGTGTTTACTGCCAACTGATTTCTACCATGAGCAAATCAATAGAAATAAAACATGAAAAAGAAAATAAGGTGATACTTTTTTTATTGGACATAACTTAATACATTTCTTGATTAGCTTTTGAAGGTTGCCCTTCTTCATCAGATCGGAAATAAGCAAATCTTGGTAGATGACAGTATATACAAGTGAGACATCAAAGCATTACAGTGACAATCTGACAGGGTGGGGATGGAGGTGGATAGGTGAGACAGAGGGATATGCATGGAGACAGGAGGGTGACAAACAAAGCAGTGCAATTTACAATTTTATGGCCTGTATTGGGCTAGAAAACCCAGATCTTTGAAGTCCTGTCTGGTGGGTGTCAAAATGCTTAATCATTCTGACTCCAAAGGTCTTACGTTCCTGTATTGTTTTCAATAGAAATCAAACAAAATAAAACATGGAAAAGAAAATAAGATGATACCTTTTTTATTGGACATAACTTAAGACATTTCTTGATTAGCTTTCGAAGGTTGCCCTTCTTCATCAGATCGGAAATAAGCAAACGTGGTAGATGATAGTATATATAAGAGAAACATCAAAGCATTACTTTGACAGTCTGACAGAGTGGGAGGGTGGGGATATGCATGGGGACATCAAAGCATTTCATTGATATTCTAACAGGATGGATATGGATAGGTGAGAGGAGGGTGATATACAGAGAAATAAACAGAGAAATACAACTTTACGGTTTATAATGGGCTAGAAAACCCAGATCCTTATTAAGTCCTGTCTGTTGGGTGTCAAAATATTCAATCATTCTGACTGTATTGTTTTAAAATTACCTTTCAGGATTCTTACTATAAAGTCACTGGTACAGTGTCCTGGTTTTGTAAGGTGCTGCCCCACAGGCGTGGCATCTTGGCTGGCACTGGCATTTTTAATGTGATGTCTATGTAAGTTAAATCTTGTCTTTAGCATTTGGCTGGTTTCTCCAATATAGCATCCTTGGTCACATTTCTTACACTGGATGATGTATACCACATTGGAAGATGAGCATGTAAAGGATTCCTTTATGTTGAATATTTTTCCTTTGTGAATGACTGTGGGGTCCTGTGAGATGTGTGGGCATAGTTTGCAGCTGGATATATTGCAAGGATGTGTGCCCTTCTCTTCTTTTTGAGTCTGTGTTGGGAGCTTACTTCTAATTAGCTTGTGTTTTAAGTTGGGTGGCTGTCTGAAAGCTAGCACTGGTGGGGATGGGAATATCTCTTTCAGTAATTCATCTTCCTGGAGTAGAGGCTGTAGCTCTTTTATGATTTTTCTCAAATTTTCCAGCTCTGGATTGTATGTCACTATAAGGAGGATTCTGTCTGTGGCTTTTTTTTCTTTGTACTGTAGTAGATTTTCCCTGGGTATTTTGAGGGAGGAGGCAATATTCTTGGAGATTATTTTGGGGTTGTAGCCTTTATGTTTGAAGGATGCAGTCAGGAATTCAAGGTGTCTGTCTCTGTCCTCTGTGTCAGAGCAGATACGGTGATATCGTGTGGCTTGGCTGTAAATAATGGATTTTTTTTGTATGTGAAGGGTGGAAGCTGGAGTGTATATAGATGTTTGTATATTGCCATCACTGACTGAGACTATGGTGTCCAAGAAATTGACTTTTTCTGGGGAGTAGTCAATTTTGAATCTGATTGTAGGATGGTATGTATTGAAGGAATTTGTCTTCCCCCTCAGTCCAAATCATAAAAATGTCATCAATGTACCACAGTATGCATTTTGAAAGGTGATTGAAGCCCAGCCCAGTAGCCCATCTGTGATGTAATAAATACTCATTCATTGACACGTGTATTATGAATGCACTGCTGGACCAATCAGATTACTTCACAGGGTATTTTCTGATGAACTTCATAAATCAGCTTCCATTCAGCTAGAGCTGTCTGGAGGAGACAGGTAAATATATTCCCTGTCCTTAGCTGTATCTGCCCATCGCTCTGGCCTGCTGCTATCCAGGTTCAGGATCCCTTATACAGCAGCCTCCTTCCTTCTCTTTTGCCTATTGAAAATTCATGATTTCCCCTCTTCATGCAGACTTTTCTTTCTCCTCCCTCCCAAATATCTACTTCCCTCCTAATCTTCTCTCAATTTCCCAATACCTTCTACACTGTGCTGTTCTGCCTTTTCAGAAAGAAGTGAGCAGTACTTCATGCTGTCTGCCTCTGCCCACTGGCTTCAGTCTGCAGTTTGAATGTATGGGGCCCCATATTCCTGCAGGACCTGCTGACACCAAGCATTCAAACTGGCAGAATGAAGCCAGCCAGAGGAGGAGAAGATGTGGGAAATAAACTCTGTGTGTGTGTGTGTGTGTGTGTGTGTGTGTGTGTGTGTGTGTGTGGAAGTGGGGGAGGGGCAAGGAATCAGGGGAGAGAAGGAATCGTGAATTGGGGAAAGAAAGTTGTACAGGTGTGCTGGGAATCAGAGGGGGGAGAGGATTATGGAAGCGGTGGGGGGGGGGCAGTGGATGGCACAGAGAGAGAGAGAAAAGATCATGTTGAGTGTGGAGGTGGGATAAGGATAGAGTGAAAATGAAATGTGCATTTGCTTCTAGCGAAGGATCTGGTTTCACTGTCTCCTTGAAGGGGAAGTTGGTGGTGCTTCCCTTAGATTTGCTTAGAGGTGTATGATATTAATTAATTTGTTTGTTTATTTATTTATTAGGTTTTATTTGCCGCCTTTTTGAAAAATAATCACCCAACCTTCCCTCTCTTTACTCTGTTGGTCATCAGGTTCCATTAGAAGAATGGATCATAGAAACTTCAGGGTTACTGTGGAAATAAAAATCAACAAACAAATTTTAAAAGATTTCAGGTATGTCATTATAGATTTTCTAACAGTTACCTCCAATAACCTTTCTCTAAATTCATCTGATATTCTGACTGTATTCTTCAGTGAATTTTAAGGTTAGGTTTGAACTGATGTTTGGATTCTGTGCTTGTGTTTTAAGGGAATAGGTGATCGGTGCTGAGGGTTGGCCTGAGGAACTCATCATTTTCAGGGGGGGTTTAGAGTTGTTCTTGAAGGGTTTATGGGTTTATTCTTTTAGGGTTTCTGTACTCTTTTGAAATGTTCTTGCTTTATTAATGGGGTTATAGAGCTTCTATTGATAAAATCCTGTTTAATTTTCTGTTTCACAGATCAGTTTTTACATATAGTTTTGTTCCTGAACTCAGCTTATCTGCATTGAACTCAGTTTCTTCTGAAATCCTTGTTGGATTAAGCTTTCAGAGCCATAGACCTCTGAAGATCTGAAAAGATGGCCTTTTCACGTGGCACATTTACAGACTCTGTGCAGGTGAATGAAATACCTTCTACTACTGACGGCTACCCTGATGAATGGGGGACTCAGGCAAGCACCTCCAACACTGCCACTAGAATGGCTCAAGAGTTTACAGAAAATGGACTGGTATCCCAGGAAGATTCAGCGCTCCAGTCTAGAGATGCAGTTACTGACAGCCCAGTGGAGAATGTACACAATCAAAACCAGCACCAGTGTTTATACCTTTGCTCCCTAATACATTTCCAGTTCCAGAATGTAACCGAAGAGGATGACTTCCATTGTCTAATATTGGAGCCATTGTTACCAAGAGACTCCACAGAGCATGAGATTGCTGTATCCAGTGTGTCTGATGTAGGCTGCACATGTGCTGAACCTGAGATCATTGAAATCGGAGAATCTCTGGTTCAGAAGAGCATCCAGCCATGCAGTGAGGATTCTACTGAATCTGCTGGAACCTCTTATCAACTGTCCTCTCAGGAAGAAGGAGACACAAAAAGCAGAAGCCCTAAAAAGAAAGTCACAGATGCCTAGTGAGTACAGAACAGGAGAGGGTTTGGATGAATTTAACAATTAGGATTTTTAGGTGTATGTTTGGTGAGAAGGTAGAGCTATAACTAAGCATGTTAACCTCCAAGGCAGGCAAGAATACTTGTGCCCCACGTTTCTCACTCTGCTCTCATCCCCTTTTTCTTTAACTCCCTCCACTCTAATGCTCTGTCCTTTTTGTTCTGTCCTCTTCCCCACAACCTGAATGTTAAGAAGAGAACTGTATTCATCCTAGCTTTTCATCTGCTGCCTGTCTACACTAGCATTTCAGTTTGTTTCCCATCCTCAATGGGCTTTGCACCCTGGATGGCTGCCCCTCTCTCTCATCCACCCCTAATTATGGCCCTGTGAAAAGAGGAAGCAATAGGGGAAGTCAGGTATAGAACACAGAAACCTGGAAGAAAGTTAGAAAGATAAAAATGTGTCTCGACCTTTTCCTTGAAAGAACCCATTATCCCATCAAGTTCAAACCTCCGCATTCTTTTTACTTTGTTTTTCAGAAATTATAGAACAAATAAGCTTGTGTGATTTTTTTTAATTCTGCACAACTGGAAATCAGATTTAACACTACAATTATGATGTGATAAAATAATGGGGAAAACTGTACTAACAAATAAACTGAAATAAGGAATCTGTTTTACACTGTATCTCCCTTTCCAATTTGCCCATTTATAAATTTTCAACACAGCTTAAAGAATTTGACAGCGGCCATTCCAGTACAATGGATACTGCAAAGTTGAGATCGTAAGACGCTAGCAGGAAGTATGGGGGGGGGGGGGGGGGATGAGAATTGTGTACATCAGAATGGAAATTTTTGCCAGTAAGTGTAGGACAACTAATATATTCCCATCAGGGGCGTAGCTACAGGTGGGCCTGAATGGGCCCAGGCCCGACCAATCTCGGATCAGGCCCACCCAGTCTCTAACCCGCCAATTGGTGCCTGTCTTCTCAGGTGCTGGTTAGGCTGCACACAGTGCACAGCAGCATTTCAGCCATGTGCAAATCTGAGTACAGCAGCAGCCGTCCTAACCTGCTTTATTGTTGCTGCACGCACAGTGCTTGGAAAAAGGGGCCGTGTTTAAACCCATTAGTCTTTCTACCAAATACAAAGTTATCTAAACGGCACTCAAAATTTCACTGTACTTTTTAAAGCTCATAAGAAAATGAGCTTTGGTACAGGAAACTACGGATTCACCCAGTCGCACAGTAGAAAACAAAGTGAGACCCTAGAGTTTAAAATAATCTGCCAAAAACCTTGATAAACAGAGTGAACGATCCATAGGAAAACCAATCTTTGTTATAACATCTACTTTTACGATCTTCTAATCCTATTACGTCCCCATGGGGCAATGTGCTTAGCAAATGAGGATGATTATCTATGTGTTATAGAAGCACATAGGTGACAGATCAGCCACCCCACATGGCAGGAAGTATAGCGTTAACATCCTACAAACGAGTAGTTCTGATTTCTTTTGTGTCCAAAATGCAGCCTGTGCACACTTGTCTGCTCAGGTCGCCCCTGCAGTGCATCAGACAGACACAGTGTGTGACTGTGCCCTGCCAGCACTGAAAGCATCTGGGACCCGGATTCCTTAAGCCTATGGCAAAGTTGGGATCATGAGTGGAGGATCCAGAATAATTTCCCCAGCAGGGCCAGCACTGATCAACAGGCACTGCAAGCTTGGGCCTCCAGCAGCACAGACTACACACCCATCAGGTGCTCAGGAGCAGTAGACCTTTACCTCAATCTGTAAGAAGCTCAAGCCCAGGTTAAAAAAAGAGAGAGAGAGAGAAAAAAAGAAAAAAATGTTTAAATTTATGTGATGGGGGTGGGCTCTGTACTACCCAGGCAAAATGCTGGTGGGTATTTCGGTGGGGATGCTTTTACGGTGCCCAGATAATAAAATGTTTTATGCTTAATGTTGGTGGATTTCTGGGTGAGGGCAGGCTCTGCTCAGGATGTAAAAAAGAAAAAGGTTTTATATTTAATGATGGTAAGCATTAGGGTGTGTGTGTGTGTGGTGGGGGGGGGGGGGGGGGAGATTGGGAAGGGCAAGAGAGATGGGCAGACTGGATGGACCATGCAGGTCTTTTTCTGCCGTCATCTACTATGTTACTATATGTTACTATGTTACTATGACTATGGGGGACATGTAAAGGGTAAGGCAGGACTGATGTCAGGCTACAGGTAGGGATGGGGGGGGGATAGGGAAGGTTATGGTTGATTCTGGGCTAATAGAGATGGATTGGGGGGGGGGGTAGGGAAGGGTAGGATAGGGCAGGGCTGATGCCGTGTACAGGACAATTTCAAATTTTTGGTCCTTTATTCTGTAATTGATGAGGGTTGCATGCGACTGAGGTGAGAGATTCTGCTGGTATGGCATGTAGTTTGTAAGGGGGATCTAGGAGTTTGACTTGTCTAGCTTTTCCAATGGGACACATATTGCTGTTGTGTATATTCACTGCTACCTTTTTAAAGGTACTGTTATTGGTATTCATGTTCAGAATTGGTGATAAGGTTTGTAATATAGGCTCTGAGAAGCTTCTTTGCAGGATTTAGTGTTGCTTCACAAAGTATCTGACAGTGAAGGAATTTTGTGTTGCTATTACTGAGGTGCTCCCAGAATTTGAATACATTTTTTTTAATGGAAAGCTGTAAGAGGAAACATTCTAGTTATATTCTGTATGCTACAGTAGGTGGAAAAAAATCTTAATGTTGACAATATAATTTTGCATATGTTTATCATTAAGAATTCTTGAACTTTCCTTCATGTGGTTTTTGATATGTTAACATTTGTGAAAATGAATATGTTAATTTGTGTAAATGAATGATTATTGAATTGAGAGTTTTATATTTTCCTTGCAACCTTTTTTTTTTTTAAACTAAATAATATTTGGGCTCTTATTTGGTTCTGTCACAGACTGCAGTGTTCAGTGTGTCGCCTAAATGAACATATCTGTTGGGTGTGTCCCAGCCAGCCACTGATCTAGATTGTGGGGTTTGGGGCTGCAAAGCTTTAGAAAGAAGGTTACTTTATTATACTTCTGCTACCCACATTTATGGAAGAGGTTTATGTTGATGCAGGACAGCTGTTTCCGTGGGCAATAGGTGCAATTTGCAGCTACCACCACTTAGTAAAAGAGCCCCCAAGTGCACGTTAATTTATTCTACTCATACCTATATACATAGTGACCACCCATATTAGCTCTGGGCCCACCCAAAATGTCAAGTCTGGCTATGCCACTGATTCCCATTGCTGTCAAGGCCTGACTCATAAATTGAGGCAGAGGGTGAGAAAGAAAGAGCAAAGCTTGAAGTCAAACTAGGATCAGCTGCATGACTAAGAGGGCCTGTGGTTGTCCAGTCCGCATGGACTGCCTCTCCGGTGCTGCATCTGCCAGAGCTGGGTCACACCCAGAGATGAATTTAAGGGGGGGGGGGGGGGGGGGGTTATCTGATAGATAGTTCTTTGGAAGAGAATTTAGTAGGATTTAGTGTTGTGATGTTGGAGTGTGGTTATAGCTGGTACAGTTGCTCAAATTTTGAGATAGTATTTTTTATTTATTGTGAGGGATTGGTATAGTCTTATGGTTAAGCACCCTCCTTTCTGCCTTAGAGGGAAATGTTTGTTATATAATTCAAATTTAGTGAAAGTTTAATAGTTGCAAAAAGTTTTATTGTAAATATCTTTATGTATTTTTAATTTTTATTAAATGTGGATATGCTCATTTTATTTATTTTGCTTTTTTTAATTAACTAATGCTATAAGTATTTTCTTTTGACATTATGGCCCTTATTTTAGAAGCTTTATTCTTGTTTTGGACATCTGAAAATTGGCATTTAGACATTCATATTGCATGGACATCCAAATCTCATTTTTACAAAGCCTGGATATGGAAGTCTAGAATTGCAGTATGTGTTGTCATCCTATAATTTACATTTTATATTTTATGTAAGTGTTTCCTTTACATGCATTTAGTTTAATGTATGTTTTCTGCATTCAAAGTTATGCCTCTCAACATGTTTCGGTTTATCATCATTTTATCATTATTTTATTATTTTTTGACATACCATTTATATTAGCATGGTAATTATCTTTGGTTATTGTCTTACATCTGTTTTCTAGCGTTTTTATCATCATTTTATCATCTTTTGACATACCATTTATATTAGTATTTATATCAACATGGTATAGTTTATGATATTCTATATTTTAAATGTCCTTTTTCATCAAACTTTATTTCAATGTACATCTTATTCATGTATTTATTTATTATTTTTTGTTTATAGACTCCTGATGTAGGCCATCTGGCCGAAACACAATGTTGTGTCGAGTCATTTTTAATGTGGAATTATTTTATTATTATTTGCTTGAAAATTAATAAATATTGTTTATTTTTTAAAACTTGACTTTGGGTCCAGTTATTGGATAGTCTGGCTCACATTCCCACCTTTTTGTTTACATTTTACATTTCGTGGGATCTATTGAGTTCTCCACGCACATGGATTCTCTTTAGACAAATCAAAACCATCCAGGACTAAAAACTAATGTGGTTTTGAGCTAGACCTGTTTTTTATAACGAATAAAGCACAAAAAGGTGCCCTAAATGACCAGATGACCACTGGAGGGAATCAAGGATGACCTCCCTTTACTCCACCAGTGGTCACTGACCCCCTTCCACCCCCCAAAAATGTGATTACTTGCTAAGCCTCAGATGTTGTACTCGGGTTCTTTAGAGTGGCCTATGCAGGTCCCTGGAGTAGTCTACTGGGTGGGTGCACTGCATTGACAGGTGGACCCAGGCCCATACCTCCCTCTACCTGTTACACTTGTGGTAGAAACTGTGAGCCCTCGAAAACTCACCAGCCCAATGGCTTGATTTTCTACATTTTTCACTTGGACGTTTTTTTTTTCCTTTCAAAAATTAAAAAAACACGCACAAAGAACAAAACCTTGTTTGAAAGAGTATTTTTAAAAAAATGTTTTCCTTTTCTGAAAATGATCTTCTTTCCTATTTGCATATTTTGGACGTTTTGTGCGAAATGTCCAAAGTTAGACTAAGACGTCATATCGAAAATGCCCCTCCATGTCTTACCTTTTATACATTTGTGATGTCTTACAAACATTTCATGGAGTTACTGACTTTTCATATAAGACTGTGCAACCATTTAATCTCTGTTTTAACTCAAAAGGATTTGGGGAGGCAAGCAAATCTTTACAAGCCAATGGGCTCTTATTTCTTTCACTAGTTCTGCTCCTTCTGCAATTCAAATCGGTCTTTAAATTTCTCGTTCCCTCCATTGACCCCACTTCTCCAAAGAGTGTTCTTTAAATGTGCCTTTAATGAATTTTACACATTGATCACTAGGAGTAACTGTAATAGATTACTATGTTCTTAATTTGTGCATCTCTCTTTTTCTCACTCAGACTTTCTTGCTCTTTTCTAGGTTGCCTGATTTACTCCTTCGTGATTCTTTCTTTTTTTTTTACTTCCCTGTTATGACGACCTCCTCTTGATTTCTTACAAAGTAGTAAATGATAGCAGATAAAGACAAGTACGATGTTTAGGATTATAATACCAATCTGTGCAGGTTACCCCCTTCCCTGCCTTTGTTTACAGTTTTAACTGCTACTCTATGCTGGATATCCTCCCATTCTTTCTGTTTGAGGTAACATAGTAAATGACAGCACATAAATACTTGAATGGTCTATCTAGTATGCCCAGGAAGGGAAGGGAATGGGACTTATATACTGCCTTTTTGTGGTTTTTCCAACTACATTCAAAGCGGTTTACATATTATATACAGGTACTTATTTGTACCTAAGACAATGGAGGATTAAGTGGCTTGCCCAGAGTCACAAGGAGCTGCAGTGGGAACTGAACCCAGTTCCCCAGGATCAGAGTCCGCTGCACTAACCACTAGGTTACTCCTCCACTCTTCCCTTAGAAATGGTTAGAGTTATACTTGTCACTCCTTGTAGGGCATTCTATCTGCCACTCCACACAGGTTACACACATCTCTATGCCTTTGTTTAGTGTTGTACCTGCTCAGGGCCGGTCTTAGGCAGAGGTGACCGAGGGGGCCCTGCGCCTCGCCTCTGCCTCGCCTCTCCGACCACGCTCGCCTGCCCTCCACCCATGTCCCGCCACGCGAGTCTCCTCGTTCCCCTGCTCCTCCCCCTCCCTCCAGCCACCTGAGACCCCTCCCGTCTGAGCCCCCCTCCCCGACCCGCCAAATGACCCTCTTCTGCCACCCGACCCGCCCGCACCTCACCTGACCCAGCATTTTTTAAAAACCTCCAAGCGGCGGTGCCTCGCGTCTGAGAGAAGAAAACTCGCTTCGTCGTTGGCCGGCCTTCTCTCAAGTCCCACCCTTGCGAAAGTTACATCAGAGGGCGGGACTTAAGGGAAGCACAATCGGATACTGAGCCGTCATTGTGGGTTGGTCATTGATTTGCTCCGGATTGGCTTGATTCGTTGTCTAGTGGGAAACCGTTTGTCTTCCTCTGAGTCACGGACTCCTCCATTAGGGTCCCATTCGGATGGAGGATCCCTCCTGCTTTGGTCCATAGCCTGGCTCTTGAGAAGCCAAAATGGAGAAGGAAAGGATATGCTAGCAATATCACTGCAACTTTACTTATGAGGAAAAAACACTCAACTTTAGCTGTGAATGCTTGTGTCTGGTGAATTTTGAAGCATGATGCCCTGAATGGGTGCCTCTGTTTCGGGCCTCATTGCCACACATATTTTTTTTTGTTACATTTGTACCCCATACTTTCCCACTCATGGCAGGCTCAAAGCGACTTACAGGTACTTATTTGTACCTGGGGCAATGGAGGGTTAAGTGAATTGCCCAGAGTCACAAGGAGCTGCCTGTGTCTGAAGTGGGAACTGAACTCAGTTCGCCAGGGCCAAAGTCCACTACCCTAACCACTAGGCCACTCCTCCACTCTGTCTTGAAGGATGATCTTTGCAAGGTCTCGCTTATAACTCTTTAAGGTTTAGGTGGTGGCTCATTCCTGTTACTGAGATTAGATTCTGGATTCCTCATTCTTTTCTCATAAAGATGGGGTTCATTTCTTGAAAGGGGCTCATTGTCTTAGGCCTTCTCTTCATTGTTCTTGTCCTGAGTGGAACCTTAGGATGGTCTTGCGGGCTCTTAAAAAAAAAAAAGGCTCCCTTTGAAGTAGGCTACTTTGAAAGATCTTCCGTTTAAATCTATCCATCTAGTAGCTGTTGCCTCAGTTCATAGAGTTTGAGCTACAGGCATGGTCAGACAGAGATCTGTTCCTTCCTTTTGTCGGATTCAAGAGTGACTATTTGTACCTTTCCTTCTTGTCTAGGGTGGTTTTGGCTTTTCATCTTAGCCAGCCTCTTTTATGCTCTCTTTTAAGGAAAGAGATTCCTGGTTTTCTTCTTATCTCTCCCAGCATACATTTAGTATATACTCTGGTGGATCCTCCTCTACTTCTATCCCACTGTCAGTTGGTGTACCTTAGGGATCTGTCCTGGGACCTCTTCTTTTCTCCATCTATATCTCATCCCATGGTTTTTAGTATCATCTTTACGCTGATGACTCCCAGATCTACCTCTCCACACCAGAAATCTCAGCCGAAATCCAGGCCAAAGTATCAGCCTGCCTGTCTGACATTGCTGCCTGGATGTCTCAGCGCCATTTGAAACTAAACATGACCAAGACTGAGCTTCTTATCTTTCCCCCTAAACCAACCTCTCCTCCTCCCCCACTCTCTATTTCTATGGATAACACTCTCATCCTTCCTGTCTCATCAGCTTGTAAGCTTGGGGTCATCTTCGACTCCTCCCTCTCCTTCACTGCACATATTCAGCACACTGCTAAAACCTGTCGTTTCTTTCTCTATAATATCACCACAATTCGCCCTTTCCTTTCTGAGCACACTACCAGAACCCTCATCCACACTCTTATCACCTCTCACTTAGACTATTGCAACTTGCTTCTCACAGGTCTCCCACTTAGCCTTCTCTCTCCTCTTCAATCTGTTCAAAATTCTGCTGCACGACTAATATTCCGCCAGTGTCATTATGCTCATATTAGCCCTCTCCTCAAGTCACTTCACTGGCTTCCTATCTGTTTCCGCATACAGTTCAAACTCCTCTTATTGACCTATAAGTGCATTCACTCTGCAGCTCCTCAGTACCTCTCCACTCTCATCTCTCCCTACATTCCTCCCCGGGAACTCCGTTCACTGGGTAAATCTCTCTTATCTGCACCCTTCTTCTCCACTGCTAACTCCAGACTCCGTTCCTTTTATCTTGCTGCACCATATGCCTGGAATAGACTTCCTGAGCCGGTACATCAAGCTCCATCTCTGGCCGTCTTCAAATCTAAGCTAAAAGCCCACCTTTTGATGCTGCTTTTAACTCCTAACCCTTATTCACTTGTATTTAATCATCCTCACTTTAATATTCCCTTATCTCTTGTTTGTACTGTTTGCTTGTCCTAATTAGACTGTAAGCTCTATCGAGCAGGGACTGTCTCTTCATGTTCAAGTGTACAGCGCTGCGTACGTCTAGTAGCGCTATAGAAATGATAAGTAGTAGTAGTAGTATTGCAGGTTGGATTTTCACTTGCTTTTTTGTCTTGATGTTCATCGATTGCGTCTCCAGTATTTGCAAGTTACCAATGTTTTCAGGTGATCTGATCATCTTTTTGTTCTGTTTTTAGGCTCGAATCTGGGTCATGCAGCATCTAAGGTGCCTATTTCTTGCTGGATTAAGGAGGCGATTGTCTCTGCATACCTTCTTTCCAGCGAGCAGCTGCCGGCTTCTTTTTGAGCATATTCTGCTAGGCCCTAGCTACTTTTTGGTGGAATCATGATTTTTTTTTCCCTTGAAGGGAGTGGAGGAGTGGCCTAGTGGTTAGGGTGGTGGACTTTGGTCCCAGGGAACTGAGGAACTGAGTTCAATTCCCACTTCAGGCACAGGCAGCTCCTTGTGACTCTGGGCAAGTCACTTAACTCTCCATTGCCCCAGGTACAAATAAGTACCTGTAAACAATATGTAAGCCACATTGAGCCTGTGTCACGTCTGTGCTCACCTCGCCCTCTGGTGGCCAGAACTGGTGGCTGCTGTGGACCGTCACCCGTTCCAGATTTCAGCCTAGTCCGGTCCAGATCTTCTGGGCTGCCAGACTTGCTTGCTTGGATTGAACCTACACAGCACCCGTAGTTTCCTGGTGATGGTTGCAGCTGAGCTCCAGGTGCTGCTGGGCTTATTAGCCATTCTGAAACCTTGCTGCTTTGCCTTTGCATTGCGTCTAAGGCCCTGGTATGTTGGTGCTTGTTGTACTTCTGCTAGTCCAGTTGTTTGCCTGAGATTCTTGCCTGTTTCTAGTTAGTCTGTGTTTAGTTTAGGTTTTACTTGCTTTCCTTGCCTGGTTTCTTGTTTGTAATTCTGTGTTTAGTTTCTGTTTGTCTGTGTTCTGGCTTTGGGGCTGCTTGCAGCTCTTAGTGCTGTGTCTTGTTAGTCAGTATTTGTTCCCTGTTTAGTGGCTGTTCTGCAGCTTTCTGTTCTGCCCTTTAGCTTTCCCTTCCTTGCCCAGTCTCCTGCCTTGCTGCCCATGTTCCTCCCTTTCCCCTCTGACCCTCAGTCCCTGTGCTGCCTTGCTGTTATCCAGTCCTGCCCTGTCCAGCAAGTCCTGCCGGCCACCTGAAGCCCAGAGCTCAACTCTGGGTGAAAAGTGGCCAGGTGCAGGTGAAGCCTAACTGCTTGCCTGAGATTTGCCCTGTTTCTGGCGTGGGGTGGTTTTGCCTGCCACTGCCGCTCCTCGGCAGTGGCCCAAGGGCTCACAACCTAGTTTCCAGTTTTGAGGACGTGACAGCCTGCCATGAGTGGGAAAGCACAGGGTACAAATGTAACAAAAAAATAAATAAATAAGGCATATGTAAAGAAACTGCTTGGTCTTCACTGCATCCTTTTTTCAAGACTTATCATCTGGATATTGTGGCTTGAGCAGACTCTTCTTTCCCCTGTTTGGTGCTCTCCACAGGAATTTTGAATTCCCACCCTACATAAAGCCTGCTTTGCTAAATCCCACAAGTCTCTGGATTCATTTGCTGCAGGTGCTAAGGAAAGAGAAATTATGTCATACCTGATCCTTTTCTTTCCTTTAACCACAGTAGATTAATCCAGAACCCCACTCTTCTTCAGTGTTATGTTCTCATGGTTTGTTCATTTCTCAGTTTAGGGTAATGGCTCATTTTGGAGCTGAAAGATTTAGCTGTTTTCTACTGTTCATGCTGCTTCTCTGTGAGAAAGAGGAACTATTGTGACTCTTTATTCCTTCTGCTATGTTATGAGAAATAGTGTCTAACCAAGGAGCATACCATCCTGTAATTCGTCGCCTGCTGGTAAATGGTCACAACCCACAAGTCTCTGGATTTATTTGCTGCAGTTAAAGGAAAGAAAATTATCAGGCAAGACATAATTTTCCTTTTCTTTTTGTTAGAATTATTGCTTCTTATTGGCCTTGCCTTTGCAAGTCCCTATTGACCGAAGTTACTCACTTGTACTGAATGTTCTCTAAGGAAAGCAGGACATATGTTCTCATATACTCTCCCCCCCCCCCCCCATACACACACACACCCATGACTTATATTCTCTATGCTTTTTTTATAACTGTGTGTCCCGTGCAAGTTGAGCAGTCAAGAAGACATGTGCCTGTGCAGTAGACCTGCAATAAGCTTCTAGAAAAGGAACGCTGGGCAGCATCTGTACTGGGGCTCCGCAGATAACATTACCCAGATGTGAGAACATATGTCCTGCTGTCCTCAGAGAACACCTGCATCTTCACTTTTCCTCAAATCTTGCAACTTGCTGGATTCTACAAACTTCATTATACTGTTCTTCAGCAGTGCTTCCATAATTTTTCCAACCACCAAAGAGAGGCATAGTGGCCTGTAGTTTCCCATTTTTTCTCTGTCATCATTTTTATGAACAAGGAC
The DNA here is from genome assembly GCF_901765095.1 of Microcaecilia unicolor. Classification (NCBI taxonomy): domain Eukaryota; kingdom Metazoa; phylum Chordata; class Amphibia; order Gymnophiona; family Siphonopidae; genus Microcaecilia; species Microcaecilia unicolor. The sequence goes on along the minus strand of NW_021963787.1, from coordinate 11,421 downwards.
CACATCTGCTATTCTCCAGTCTTATGGAACCTCTCCCATCTCCAAGGATTTATGAAACAAATCTTTAAGAGGACCTACCAGAACTTTGAGCTCCCTTGATATCCTGAGATATATTTCTTCTGGCCAATGGCTTTGTCCACTTTCAGTTTTTCAAGTTGTTCCTTGCCCCATTTTAGGACTGAACATAAAATTTTTGTGTGGATTCCACACCAATTTACGCAAGTAAATAATGATTAAATCTAATTAGTGCCAATAATTGCTTGTTAAAAGGCCAATTATTGGCATTAATTGGCTTGTTATTCACTTAAATTATGCACACAAATTGAATATGTGCCCATAATTGTGTGCGCAATTTATGGCAACTTTTATAGAATTAAGAGGATAATAGCTAATAAGAACACATTTGTCATATGAAACATTGAATTTTGAAATCTTTTGTATTCTCTCATGTTTTACTGATTCCTTTTCTTTTTTTTTAACCCTGGAAGTTTCCTCCTGCTCCTTTATACATTCATCTTAGTTGCAGCCAGTGTTGGGATGTGGCACCATGAGCATTCATTTGAAACTGCCCAGAGATTTTCTCCTGTTTTCTATCCCCACCTCCTTAACATGCCTAGTTTGGTCATTCCAGTGATGATCCTTGACTGGGGCCCTTCTAGAACCCACAAACATCAGTCTGGCTAAAAGGCATTTCCCTCAACCAATGACCATGATGCCCTCTACTTAGCTGCTTATGAATACTAACCTGGGGAGCAGAAGATCGTACTAGGGGATTGACTGTGAGATCAGTATGGCAGTGAGGCTGGCTCTTCTCTCTCTTCTATTTAATCATTTTCTCTTTTTGGTTGTCATTATTTTTCTTAAAATGATTTCACTTGAATTCCCTCTTTTTTCATAAAAGCCTGACCTAATATGACAGAATAGGAAATTGCCAATTTATGGTTTTCTAAATCCATTTGATTATTATAAAATCACACAAAGATTTTTTACTGTTTTCTCTTTTCCATTATTCATATTCTAGATTTTTGTATTTTTTTCTCAATGTTTCTGTCTCCTGTCTGGATTTTCTATTTTGACTACAATATGAATCTTTTCTTTTAGATTCTCTTTCCTTAATTCTTTTTCTTCTTCTTTTTCTTTTCATGCAGTATTAAAAACAAGCCTTGAAAAAATACAGCAAGATCCACAATCCAGGGCCTGCAATATTCAGCAGACTCAAAGTACAGATGACATCAGAGCCTACTCTGTTCCAAAGATGACATATCCCTTCCATACAGAGGAAGCAAAGTTATACACTACACAACCAGAGGAGGAACTGAAGTGTCTTTCAGAGTCAGAGAAATCATCTCCCACACAGCCACGGAAGACCCTAAAATATCCCACAAAGTTTGAAGAGAATTTATGCCCCACAAGCCTGAAGAGAAAGTATACATCTTCCACAAGATTCAAGAGATCCTATTTCTGATAATAGCACTGTAAATATTACAGTGGACAGCAAGACTTCCAACATGAGTGGAGCTCCTCAGAAGGAATCCAACCCAGCATCCAGAGGAATCAAGAGAAAACAGGCAAACAATGACCACTATAGTAAGAAAACGAAGCAAGAGAATGAAAAACCTGAGTAAGTGCTAATGACCAAGAAGTGTAAATCCATAAACGTATGTACGACAGACAGACTGCTGGATGAGGAGGTACTTTTGATCTTTCTCATAATGATGTTTGCGAAAGAAGTGATGTCATCTTCCATTGACCACCAAAAGTACCCCTTTATAGTTGCTAACAGTAGTGATCAACTACTCCTGAACTGTTGCTTCTTTATGCTGTATGGTGTACAGAAAGCAAGTGCTGGATCTGCAGGAATCTGTGAAGCAAGGAAACAGCCAGCTATGCCGTGAGAGTGAAAACACAGCGGTGGTGAAGAACCTGGGTATGGGAACTGCAGGAGACTTGGCTGATCAAGAAGATGTGTCACTTACTGGGTTGGATGAATTCCGGGAATGGTTTGAAGAATTGAAAGCAGATTTGGCGGCTGCCAGAGCTGATATCTTGACCTTATGGACAGACCTGCGTACCGATATGTAGATCGAGCATGCGCACAGACCTCTTGATGCCATGTCATTTACAGCTAATGAGATGAACCAAGCCATCTCATTACAGAAGCTTAGGAAAGTGGAGATAATAGGAGATATTATTGCAGAGATATTATTGGCAAGTTGAGAAAGGAGCAGATATGATATCAAAGGACATTTCCTTTCAGGCTGAGCTTTGGAGTACAAGGAAAAAACTGTTGAGTGTCCACAAGGAAGTCTTGCAGACCCTGGGAAGCTGATCATCGGAGGAAATCATGGAGGAGGCCCCAAAAATGAAAGAGATAACGCCACAATGGCAAACGGTCAACACCAGGAAAGTCCACCTCCTGCAGACAACCTAAACAACCCATATGGGAGACGCGAGGGGTTAAATGAACTGCCAACAGGCATTCATTTACAGTTGATCATATGGCATATCATGTCCTTATAGGCTCCTTCAGATCATTTCCTATTAGAACATGTCGCAAAAGGGGGTATTGATGTTTTTTTAATACTACTTCATAGTGATCACATTTTGCATAATTTATGCTGATTAGTTTGAGCCTGTATTGTTTAGGGTGCCTGGTTATGATTTGGATTGAATGATATTACTAGGTGCCGGGGGGGGGGGGGGTGGAGTCCGTCCTCTTATTTCCATTCATCAAATTTAGCTGGACGAGAACTGAGCTAGGGGGATGAGAGGGGTGGGGGAATGGGAAGGGTTGAAGGAAGTGGGTTTTACAGAGGGAAAGAGGAGATGTGCGGGAGAGTAGGAGGATGTTTCTCAGGATGATGCCCGTGATGCTAATATGAACTTATTTCAAACGTTATTGCATCACAGTTTATGGTTCTCTTAGCTTTTTCCTTACTTAATAGGAGAAAGTAAGGTGATGACAATGAATGTAAAAGGTCTTAATTCCCCATATAAGAAACAATGTCTGTTTAAAGAGATTTCCAAGTTGTCCATTTCCATATGCTTAATTCAGATAACCCACTTTAGAAAGAATGAGAAAATGCTATATCTTAAGAACTATCCATACCTATCCATTTTGTTTTTTTGATTCTCTTCCTAAGAAAAAGCCCAAGGGGTGGGGATATTGATATTTAAGGATTTTCAAGGTTAGATTTTATGCAGTGTACCTGACCTGCAGGGTCAGTACTTGGCTCTAAAATTGGATATTTAAGGGGAGGTTTATAACATGGTCTTTGTGTATGCACATAATCATCATCAAAAAGATTTTTATTCTATGTTGGAGACTCAACTATTGGCATTGGGGGCAGGCAATTGGATAATAGGAGGCAGTTTTAATTTAACCCTTCTCCCAAAGTTGGAAAATACATCTAAAATCCATTATAGCAGGAAGGTAAGACTGGGCCGCAGCTGTACTAAATAAATTCTTACATAAATTATTTCAACACTTTAACTTCTCAAACTCTGTTCAGTCATTGATGTACCCAATGGTTAAATTTTTAACTACTTGACTAAATGGTAACTTCCTAGTCCAATCGATTTAACCGACATTGGCCAAATGAGACCCCTACAGTGACACCAGGGGCCCTTTTATGACTAGGCATCAGCTGATCCCACAGCATCCCACAAATCCCCAGCCAGTGAATTTGAATGCCTTGTTCTGTGAAGCCAAAGTTCGCTCCCCACTAGGACTCAACTGCCCCCTTCTGGGCCCAGAATACATGTGAATGTACCAAGAGCCAAACGCAGAAATCAGGAAGAAAAAACTCTGAAAAAGAAACTCAGAAAATAAATTAACAAGCATAGGTTCACCATCACTGGCGTAGTCTGAGGCGACGGCGCGTGTGCCAACAGCAAATCAGTGGATCCATCTGCAAGCTTTGAAGGAGCTACCAACTCTCCAACATGAAAAACGCCAAAGAAACAAACTGTAAATGCCAACTGAAAAAGAACCATCTCAAAATATGAATGACAAACCTACCTCTCTATCTGGAATGAAACATCTGAAAGCCGGGTGTGAACCTCCACAGTGCCAAGCCTCCCCTAACACACACTGGCATAAATATGAAAAGCCAGCATCCAATTGAATATTGTTTTTGGCACCCTCGCTTTCCTTCCCTTACCCTCATCCTTAGAACTATCCCGCTTTTTATCAGACCCCTCCTGCTCCCTAGACAAGGAAAATATATCAACATATTTCCCCCTCACAATCTTCCGACACAATTTTTGAGACAGCTGAAAATCCAAGGGTGCTATTGTACAGAGTGCATGACCCTGGCGTCATACTGGAGCCACTAGGAACAATGCCATGCTACACATGAGGCAAATCCTGAGAGGATGATTTTGCATAATTAACAAAAATATTAATTTAAACTTTAAAAGATAAGTTACCAGAAAACACAAGTCCTAGAGATGCCTTTCTGTTCTTTTCAAAAATGAAGCCAGTCGGTGCCGAATTACCCTCAGCAAGCACTTAGCCTTACCCTCATCCAATCCCAAAAGTCCGCAGTAATTCAGGACTTGGCAAAATAATCATGGCGATGACACACATGATGTAGCAAATCCATTATTTTCGTTCATTTCCACACTTTACAAAAGGCCTTCCCGTCAATTTAATCAACCTCCAAAATTTCGCCACAAGCGGTGACAGCCTAGTCTGTCACTGCTCTCCCCCCCCACCCACCCCCAATAAGCTGCAGCCTCTTCAGCCACCCAAACAAGGCCTCAAAAATATCATGAATACTGCTAATGAAAATATCCTGCCCATTTTCAGAGAAGTGGATTCCATCTGACCGATCAGGACCATTAGCAGAAATCAATTTGTGGGTATGAACCAAACCCCCTAAACCCACAATAAGCGGTACCTCAGAAATTACATGATTTTGAAGGTGTTCAGTAGCTGCTACTTTCCTCGCCTCCTTCCACACACCAAATGAGGGAGGATACAAGACCACACTAAACATGCAGAAGGAAAAGGACTTTTCACCACAGCCAAATCCTGGTTCATATAATGAATTAAATCAATCCCTTTCACCCTGCATAAGTCATTCCCCCTAAATGAACTAGGCATCAGCTGATCCCACAGCATCCCACAAATCCCCAGCCAGTGAATTTGAATGCCTTGTTCTGTGAAGCCAAAGTTCGCTCCCCACTAGGACTCAACTGCCCCCTTCTGGGCCCAGAATACATGTGAATGTACCAAGAGCCAAACGCAGAAATCAGGAAGAAAAAACTCTGAAAAAGAAACTCAGAAAATAAATTAACAAGCATAGAATCAATAGAACATTGCATGTAACCCAAATAATGGTGGGAATGACAGCACCTCAAATGGTGAATAACATAAGGGCAAACCCGCCCCCCCTCACTGTGCAGCAGATGAAGCCATCCCAATTCGAAATGAGTAAGTCCCAAAATGGAAAGGCTCAAAACCCAAATAACGAAGATCCACCCGTAAAACAGCAGCAAACTGAAAATGAGTCAAAGGACTCCAGTTCTCATATACCAGCCAAAGTAAACCACCAGGCGGACGTATCTAGACATAAGCCACAGCACAACGTACTGTGCAAGCCACCAATCCAGCAGAAGTTCGCAGATGTACCCAGGTACCCCTAACCGCCTGGTCTGCCTTAGAACGTTGAAGCTTCAAACACAAACTCCAAGGCCAGTGATGGCGAACCTATGGCACGCATGCCAGAGAGGGAATGCAGAGCCCTCTCTGTTGGCACGTGCGCCCTCGCCTCAGCCAGAGTCGTACTGCCGCTCATAGGCGCCGAGTCCGTGGGTACTGTGGGTGCTCGAGCACCCCCAATATTCCCTCATCGGGAGTTCGCTTCCTCCCTCCCTCCGAGTTCAAGGATCGTCGTCCATCCGTCCGTCCCAGTTTCAGGGTCCTCCCTCACAGTTCCAGGGTCGTCGTCCCTCCCTTCCAGTTCCAGGCCCCCTCCCTTCGAATTTTAAAAATCATCTTGACTTACCTCATCGGGCTTACAGCGGCCGGCAGCAGCAGTAAGAGGCGTGCAGGCTCGGCCCTTCTCTCTCTCTCTCAGCTCTGGTCCCACCCTTGGGGAAACTGGAAATGAGGGCGGGACCAGAGCTAAGAGAGAGAGAGAACGGCCGAGCCTGCACGCCTCTTACCGCTGCTGCCGGCCGCCGTAACCCCGACGAGGTAAGTCAAGATGATTTTTTAAATTCGAAGGGAGGGGGCCTGGAACTGTAAGGGAGGGAGGAAGGGGGAGGGACCACAACCCTGGAAATCGGAGGGAGGGGGAGGGAAAGGATATAGAGACGGAAGGGAGGGAGGGGGGCCTGGAACTCAAAGGGAGGGAGGGGGACCTGGAATTGGGAGGGACTGGAACTGGGAGGGAGGGAGGCCTGGAACTGGGAGGGAGGGAGGAAGGGAGGGACGACCACCTTGGAACTGGAAGGGAGGGCCCTGAAACTGGGAGACAGAGAGGGACGGACGACGACCCTGGAACTCGGAGGGAGGGAGGCAACTAACTTCCGGTGGGTGAATATTGGGGGTGCTCGAGCACCCACAGCACCCACGGAGTCGGCGCCTATGAGCAGCAGTACGACTCTGGCTGAGGCGACGGCGCACGTGCCATAGGTTCACCATCACTGGCGTAGTCTGAGGCGACGGCGCGTGTGCCAACAGCAAATCAGTGGATCCATCTGCACGCCTTGAAGGAGCTACCAACTCTCCAACATGAAAAACGCCAAAGAAACAAACTGTAAATGCCAACTGAAAAAGAACCATCTCAAAATATGAATGACAAACCTACCTCTCTATCTGGAATGAAACATCTGAAAGCCGGGTGTGAACCTCCACAGTGGCTACAACCATGTCAGTAATGACATCCTGTTCAATCACAATGCCCTGCACTGAAATGGAAACAAAAATTGCCTCCTTCCCCACTCGCTCTGGAGGGTATTGGAAAGGAAGAACTTGATCCATGCAGTGATCTGGACATAGGACGTCCCAAGGAGAACCCAGAAATCGCTCACTGAGCCCCTACCCCCCAAATGTTCCAAAGGCAGATCCTGAATGAAAGGAGCCAACATTCAAGGAGGTTATTTCCACGATCCATAGGTCAACATCACGAAAACCCCAATGCTCAGCCTGGTCCTTGGTCAAACTACACTGAAAATGCTCATCATAATTGATCAAAGACCATCCACCATTTGTACGATATGCATGCAAAATTAAATCAGAATACTTCAACAACTGAGGATAAAGCACGGGCCAAGCCTCCCCTAACACACACTGGCATAAATATGAAAAGCCAGCATCCAATTGAATATTGTTTTTGGCACCCTCGCTTTCCTTCCCTTACCCTCATCCTTAGAACTATCCCGCTTTTTATCAGACCCCTCCTGCTCCCTAGACAAGGAAAATATATCAACATATTTCCCCCTCACAATCTTCCGACACAATTTTTGAGACAGCTGAAAATCCAAGGGTGCTATTGTACAGAGTGCATGACCCTGGCGTCATACTGGAGCCACTAGGAACAATGCCACGCTACACATGAGGCAAATCCTGAGAGGATGATTTTGCATAATTAACAAAAATATTAATTTAAACTTTAAAAGATAAGTTACCAGAAAACACAAGTCCTAGAGATGCCTTTCTATTCTTTTCAAAAATGAAGCCAGTCGGTGCCGAATTACCCTCAGCAAGCACTTAGCCTTACCCTCATCCAATCCCAAAAGTCCGCAGTAATTCAGGACTTGGCAAAATAATCATGGCGATGACACACATGATGTAGCAAATCCATTATTTTCGTTCATTTCCACACTTTACAAAAGGCCTTCCCGTCAATTTAATCAACCTCCAAAATTTCGCCACAAGCGGTGACAGCCTAGTCTGTCACTGCTCTCCCCCCCCCACCCACCCCCAATAAGCTGCAGCCTCTTCAGCCACCCAAACAAGGCCTCAAAAATATCATGAATACTGCTAATGAAAATATCCTGCCCATTTTCAGAGAAGTGGATTCCATCTGACCGATCAGGACCATTAGCAGAAATCAATTTGTGGGTATGAACCAAACCCCCTAAACCCACAATAAGCGGTACCTCAGAAATTACATGATTTTGAAGGTGTTCAGTAGCTGCTACTTTCCTCGCCTCCTTCCACACACCAAATGAGGGAGGATACAAGACCACACTAAACATGCAGAAGGAAAAGGACTTTTCACCACAGCCAAATCCTGGTTCATATAATGAATTAAATCAATCCCTTTCACCCTGCATAAGTCATTCCCCCTAAATGAACTAGGCATCAGCTGATCCCACAGCATCCCACAAATCCCCAGCCAGTGAATTTGAATGCCTTGTTCTGTGAAGCCAAAGTTCGCTCCCCACTAGGACTCAACTGCCCCCTTCTGGGCCCAGAATACATGTGAATGTACCAAGAGCCAAACGCAGAAATCAGGAAGAAAAAACTCTGAAAAAGAAACTCAGAAAATAAATTAACAAGCATAGAATCAATAGAACATTGCATGTAACCCAAATAATGGTGGGAATGACAGCACCTCAAATGGTGAATAACATAAGGGCAAACCCGCCCCCCCCCTCACTGTGCAGCAGATGAAGCCATCCCAATACGAAATGAGTAAGTCCCAAAATGGAAAGGCTCAAAACCCAAATAACGAAGATCCACCCGTAAAACAGCAGCAAACTGAAAATGAGTCAAAGGACTCCAGTTCTCATATACCAGCCAAAGTAAACCACCAGGCGGACGTATCTAGACATAAGCCACAGCACAACGTACTGTGCAAGCCACCAATCCAGCAGAAGTTCGCAGATGTACCCAGGTACCCCTAACCGCCTGGTCTGCCTTAGAACGTTGAAGCTTCAAACACAAACTCCAAGGGCCAGTGATGGCGAACCTATGGCACGCATGCCAGAGAGGGAATGCAGAGCCCTCTCTGTTGGCACGTGCGCCCTCACCTCAGCCAGAGTCGTACTGCCGCTCATAGGCGCCGAGTCCGTGGGTACTGTGGGTGCTCGAGCACCCCCAATATTCCCTCATCGGGAGTTCGCTTCCTCCCTCCCTCCGAGTTCAAGGATCGTCGTCCATCCGTCCGTCCCAGTTTCAGGGTCCTCCCTCACAGTTCCAGGGTCGTCGTCCCTCCCTCCAGTTCCAGGCCCCCTCCCTTCGAATTTTAAAAATCATCTTGACTTACCTCATCGGGCTTACAGCGGCCGGCAGCAGCAGTAAGAGGCGTGCAGGCTCGGCCCTTCTCTCTCTCTCTCAGCTCTGGTCCCACCCTTGGGGAAACTGGAAATGAGGGCAGGACCAGAGCTGAGAGAGAGAGAGAGAACGGCCGAGCCTGCACGCCTCTTACCGCTGCTGCCGGCCGCCGTAACCCCGACGAGGTAAGTCAAGATGATTTTTTAAATTCGAAGGGAGGGGGCCTGGAACTGTAAGGGAGGGAGGAAGGGGGAGGGACCACAACCCTGGAAATCGGAGGGAGGGGGAGGGAAAGGATATAGAGACGGAAGGGAGGGAGGGAGGGGGGCCTGGAACTCAAAGGGAGGGAGGGGGACCTGGAATTGGGAGGGACTGGAACTGGGAGGGAGGGAGGCCTGGAACTGGGAGGGAGGGAGGAAGGGAGGGACGACCACCTTGGAACTGGAAGGGAGGGCCCTGAAACTGGGAGACAGAGAGGGACGGACGACGACCCTGGAACTCGGAGGGAGGGAGGCAACTAACTTCCGGTGGTGAATATTGGGGGTGCTCGAGCACCCACAGCACCCACGGAGTCGGCGCCTATGAGCAGCAGTACGACTCGGCTGAGGCGACGGCGCACGTGCCATAGGTTCACCATCACTGGCGTAGTCTGATGGCGACGGCGCGTGTGCCAACAGCAAATCAGTGGATCCATCTGCACGCTTTGAAGGAGCTACCAACTCTCCAACATGAAAAACGCCAAAGAAAACAACTGTAAATGCCAACTGAAAAAGAACCATCTCAAAATATGAATGACAACCTACCTCTCTATCTGGAATGAAACATCTGAAAAGCCGGGTGTGAACCTCCACAGTGGCTACAACCATGTCAGTAATGACATCCTGTTCAATCACAATGCCCTGCACTGAAATGGAAACAAAAATTGCCTCCTTCCCCACTCGCTCTGGAGGGTATTGGAAGGAAGAACTTGATCCTGCAGTGATCTGGACATAGGACGTCCCAAGGAGAACCCAGAAATCGCTCACTGAGCCCCTACCCCCCAAATGTTCCAAAGGCAGATCCTGAATGAAAGGAGCCAACCTTCGAGGAGGTTATTTCCACGATCCATAGGTCAACATCACGAAAACCCCAATGCTCAGCCTGGTCCTTGGTCAACTACACTGAAAATGCTCATCATAATTGATCAAAGACCATCCACCATTTGTACGATAGCATGCAAAATTAAATCAGAATACTTCAACAACTGAGGATAAAGCACAGGCAAGCCTCCCCTAAACACACTGGCATAAATATGAAAAGCCAGCATCCATTGAATATTGTTTTTGGCACCCTCGCTTTCCTTCCCTTACCCTCATCCTTAGAACTATCCCGCTTTTATCAGACCCCTCCTGCTCCCTAGACAACAAGGAAAATATATCAACATATTTCCCCCTCACAATCTTCCGACACAATTTTGAGACAGCTGAAAATCCAAGGGTGCTATTGTACAGAGTGGCATGACCCTGGCGTCATACTGGAGCCACTAGGACAATGCCACGCTACACATGAGGCAAATCCTGAGAGGATGATTTTGCATAATTAACAAAAATATTAATTTAAACTTTAAAAGATAAGTTACCAGAAAACACAAGTCCTAGAGATGCCTTTCTATTCTTTTCAAAATTGAAGCCAGTCAGTGCCGAATTACCCTCAGCAAGCACTTAGCCTTACCCTCATCCAATCCCAAAAGTCCGCAGTAATTCAGGACTTGGCAAAATAATCATGGCGATGACACACATGATGTAGCAAATCCATTACTTTCGTTCATTTCCACACTTTACAAAAGGCCTTCCCGTCAATTTTATCAACCTCCAAAATTTCGCCACAAGCGGTGACAGCCTAGTCTGTCACTGCTCTCCCCCCCCCACCCACCCCCAATAAGCTGCAGCCTCTTCAGCCACCCAAACAAGGCCTCAAAAATATCATGAATACTGCTAATGAAAATATCCTGCCCATTTTCAGAGAAGTGGATTCCATCTGACCGATCAGGACCATTAGCAGAAATCAATTTGTGGGTATGAACCAAACCCCCTAAACCCACAATAAGCGGTACCTCAGAAATCACATGATTTTGAAGGTGTTCAGTAGCTGCTACTTTCCTCGCCTCCTTCCACACACCAAATGAGGGAGGATACAAGACCACACTA